>NC_138373.1:132666729-132920524 GCF_054177405.1 Leptonychotes weddellii | reverse complement strand
ATGGGACTGGAGGAGATTAGGCTAAGTGAAATAAGTCAAGCAGAGAAAGTCAATTATCATATGGTTTCACTATTTGTGGAACATAAGGAATAGCATGGAGGACATTAGGAGAAGGAAGGGAAAAATGAAGGGGGGGGATCAGAGTGGGAGATGAACCATGAGAGACTATGGACTCTGAGAAACAAACTGAGGGTTTTAGAGGGGAGGGGAGTGGGGGGATGGGTTAGCCAAGTGATGGGTATTAAGGAGGGCACATATTGCATGGAGCACTGGGTATTATTCGAAAACAATGAATCATGGAACGCTACATCAAAAACTAATGATGTACTGTATGGGGACTAACATAACATAATAAAATAAAATAAAATTTTTTTAAAAAGGGCCAGATAGTAGATTTTTCTGGCTTTGTGGGCCATACAGTCTGTATTGCTACTACTCACCTCTGCCCAGGTAGCATGAAAACCATAGACAACACACAACCAAATAGATGTGGCTGTGTTCCAATAAAACTTTATAAAAACAGATAGCTGCTAGGCCAAATTTAACTCCTGGTTGAAATAGATACCTAATTTTTCCCAGCACTTACATTCAAATCCATCATCTAGGTAGAGTTAAAATGATGTTTCTAACTATATATCTGTCATGTTCCCCAAAGACCCATAATGAACTGACCTTTGCCTTTATTACAAATCTCATTTCCTTCTGTGTCCTTCCCTATTATTTATCTGGCAATCCCTACTCATCTTCCAAAACCTAACTCAGCTCAATTCTTCTAGAAGGTCTTCCCTATCCACCACCACCAAAGCTAGGTATAGACTCTATCTCTATACTTAGCATGAGCTTCTTCAGATCTGAAAGTATCACAAACTGAAATTACCAAATTTGTTTGGTAACATGGTAGTCTCACCTACTCGACAGGGAGTTCAAAGAGCAGGATTGTCTCATCTATCTCTATATCCTCCCTTTTCTGGTACATATGAACACCCAACAAACACTCTCTGCTTGTACAATGTATTTTCAACTGAGAAATATAGCCACTTCCCAAGACCCAAAGATATGTTTGTCTCAGTGTTAGATAACTAATCAGGCCAAGAAGTCAGGGAGTGGCAGAGTATAAAAGGCAGACACCGATGATTCTGTTCAGGAAGTAGAGAGCAGTTCTTTGTGGAATACTCAGAACAGTGTGAGGCAATAATTGCTTTTTCATTAATTTTCAAAAAGATCAGAAAATCTCATGTCTTGCCAAGTGGCCTTGTAGATATTTCCTCATCCAGATTAACTACCCAGCAAAACCAAGTTGTGAATAGGCACGAAAAAAGATTAACTCGAATGGGGTGGCATGTCAGTCACGTTTGTTGGTGCTGAGTTTATAAGAAAAGAGAAGAGGGAAGTCAAGGAAAGGACAATGAGTTAATCTGAGATAAAATAGAATGGAGGAAAGTATTTTGTTCCAATCTAAAAGCTGTGACTTTCGTGTGGCGCACATCCATAAAAGGGCAAGATAAAGGCAATGAGAATTAGAAGAGGCCCTAGCAGTTCTTCTCTTTTATGCATGGTATACACAGTAATTGCATTCAATCTCTCTCTATCTCTATCTCTCTCTCTTTGTCTGTCTGTCTCTCTCTTTCTCATGTGTATGTGTGTGTGTATGATGGACCAGGTGCATAGGTGAATAAGAGCATGATAGCATGACCTTGGGAGAGAGAGCAAATCTCTTTCTGTATAAGATGGATCCATCACAAACTGGTCATAGATATATTCATTCCTATTTCCTTTGAGCAGTGCCTCTAAAGAGAAAAAATTATATACACGGCAGGGGAAGAACACCCACAGTGAAGACCATCAGAAACAACTTGCAAACCACAAGTATATCCACGGAGATAGGTTCATTAGAAGTCTCCTATTCATAGAAGTTATATCCTTGAACTCTTTTCTAAGTTATGAATTCTAGGTTATCTCCGGGCATCTAAATGTCAAGACTTAAAATCTAACTCCAACACTGCTCTTAAATTTTAGAAGAAAAAAAAGTCAGAGAAATAAAAAGTCATGTCTATCTTTGGGTATGGATTTTTTTCTCTACAAGTTGTTTGCTTTGTAGAGTATGAGATGTCCATGTTTTGCAGCGCCTTCTCTCCACACAGTGAAGGGAAGCTCAGCAGCTTTCTCATCAATAGACTAGCACAGGGAACTATATGGAGAATTCAAGCACAAAAACAAAAACAAAAAACTTACTCAACAGGCCTGAAATGTCCAGACTAACTTTCTATAGTGGTGAAATTACTTCGATGACTCTTTAATCTCTCATCTAAATGCTATGAAAATAGAACCATGTCACCATTTTATCCAGCTATAAAAGGGAGCTCACTCAATTTAAATAAGCAACACATGTTTCTTAATCTTCACTGCATGTCTGGGAATATGGTCCAAACACCAGGTAACTGACATGATTGCTCATGTGCCATCTTCTGGCTCATTCAGCCAGAAGAAATGTAAATCTAGAATGCACTCTGTGAGGATTATTGCAGAGTTGAAGAAACAAGCTTTATATGAAAAAAGTGAAGAGAAGATACCAGTACACAGATCATATAATCATCCACTAATGGTACTGTGACTAGGAGAAGATCAGGAATTAGAGCGGATTGTTTTCTTCTGGCCTCATTAATCTATTTTTAAGAAACCTCAGGTTAATTTACATTAGCTTCACTATACCTCTGTTTGCTCATCTATAAAGTGAAACACTTAATTTCTCTACCTAATTCATGGGTTTGAGGAGATAATCAAATCATAAATATGTGTGAAAGTGCTTTGAAACCTGTGAGATATCACACAGGTGATACAAATACATGAATCACTGTTGTTTTCACTGATACATTATGGAGAGGAAATGAACATAAATGAGAAAATTCAGGTGTCGCACAGGCCTTTAACTAAACTCAGTGATCTCAGGAATAAGCCTCCTGTATATTTAGATGGGCAAGTGTCAGTATAAGGATGCAACTCACTTATCCATTACATAAGCTAGAGAATAGGTGACTTTTTTTTTTTTTAAGATTTTATTTATTTATTTGAGATAGAGGGAGAGTGCAGGAGCAGGGGAGCATAGGGAGAAGAAGAAGCAGGCTCCCCACCTGAGCACAGAGTCCAACATGGGACTCTATCCCAGGACCCTAGAATCATGACCTGAGCCGAAGACATACCCTTAATCAACTGAGCCACCCAGGTGCCCCGAGAATAGGTAACTTCTGGGTTCTTTTTCCAACTTTGAGATTGTGGTAGGATTCCAAATATCAAATATCAATCTTATTCCCATGGGGTGGCTGCTCTTGTAAGAGTGATTTTATGAATGTGAGAAGTTACCTTATAATTATACCTACCGTTCACTTCGTAGAGTAGCAGGAATAGGGATGGGGGAGCCAACATTATTGAAGCTTAATTGACCATTACCTTCTCTGAAATATTCTATACTCTTAACTACCACCTCTAGGTTGAAATTCTGAGCTCTGTTGGCTTCCATCTCACCACCTTTTCCTGGTTTTCTTCCTAATTTGGAGGCACTCCTTTTCAGTCTCCTTTTCTGGCTCTTTTCCCATAAATCCTCCTTAGATATTGGCATTCCCCAAAACTCTGTTTGGCCTTCTTCCTTCACACCCTAAAGTCGTCATTGAGTGATTTTGACTATGCATATGTGATGAATATAACCAATAGGGTGATAACTGACGAATTTTTAACCACCAGGTAAATCATCTCAGCCTTGTTCTTCCACCTGCCTATAAAACACTTCTATACTATATAAGTCTCCTCATATCTGTCATTCCCTAAATTTGTACTTTTTTAAGATTCTTGTTTTTAAGCAATCTCTACACCCAACATCAGGCTCAAACCTACAACCCTGAGATCAAGAATCTCATGCTCTACCCACTGAGCCAGCCAGGCACCCCTGGCATTCCCTAAGTTTGAAAGCTTTATCTCCCACTGTGGCCTCCATGTACCCTAAGATTCAGATAGACATCACATGTTAGTGAGAAAGGCCTGAATATTAGCTCCAGACTAACTGAGATTTAAATCCTAGCTCCACTGTTTCCTGGCTCTGTAAAAACAGCCAACTCACCCAGCCTATATGAGCCTCCTGTTCCTAACCTATGAAATATTTGTTGTGAGAATCAAGTTAGGCCGTATATATTAACCTTGCTCAGCTCCTAACACGACTTAGTTGCTTAACAAATACCAGTTCCTTTCTTTTTCTCTTCAGAAATGTTCCATTACTTAAATTTTCTTAAAGATGCAAGGATTTTTTTCCACATAGCTGTGTTGTTGCACATACTTGTTCCTTTTGCCTAGAATGCCCTCTCTTTACCATCCAGTCTTCATGCCTGCCAGGCAAACTATTACACAATTCTTAAGAATGTAGTTTTCTGGACATATTTCCTTGATAAGACCACATTATAGTCAGAGTCAGGTACTTCTACTTCCAGGCCCTGGAAGCATTTTATTTCTATGTCTGTTACTTTATATCATAAGTGGTTATTTATATCTGTCTCCCCCACTAAGGTGTGAGCTCATTGAGAGTTCCATGTACTCAAAATAAAGCAATTGGATATCATAATTCCAAAGAGTGGTTTGTATAACTGTAAACCGCTGAGATAATACAGGCTATATAAATAAATATTGCATTAGTCAAGCCACATTTGGTAGACATACCATTTAGATGGTACCATACATTTATTCGGTTTTCATATTGGGTACTGGGAACACAAAGATAGCCTAGGTCTTCTGCCCACCCTCTGGTGTGTCAAGAGTAAAATCTTATATGTGCAAAGCTTTACATTTTAAATTAAAATAGACATTTTCTTTTTTATTTGTTTTTTGCACAATGTTGTATAAATGTTGCACAAAATTTTAACCAACTTTAGACCAACTATGTTCATCACCAGGAAGAAAGACTTGTACTATCCATACATGTCAGAACATTTTTAGAAACAAGTGCCTGAAAGTCAGTAAGAAAACTTACTGGCTTCAGTAAATGGATGTCCAGCAAAGAGCAGACTTAACAGTAGGTTAATCAAACAAGCCATCATGTCATCAAGGACCTAGATTCTTTTCTTCTCCCCAGGCTCCTGATTGCAAGATAATTGCTAATGATAAACAAGGCTACATGCTCTCTTTTTTCACATGAAGAGGAAAATAAAGAGTCAGTCATGGAACAAAAGTCCTTCCTCAATCTGATTGTTCAAAGGAGCTCACAAGTTCAACACTGAACCAATAACTGGCTCCAGAGGAAAGTCACGAAATGATTGGCTTAGCTCTGGGTTCTTAAAGCAGTCATTAGCAGAGGGAGTGGGATTCCATGCTTGCATGGAGAGAGAAAATCAGAGTCCACCTTGGAGCTGAATTTTAATGGCACTAATGCTACATAATGGGAGAGGGTGGAAATTTGGAAAATCAAAGGCAATATCCATGTACTGCACTATATAATTAAGTCAGGAGAGAAGGGAAAAGAAAGTGATGGTGAATCTTTAGCATACACAGAGGCCCAGGAAAGACTAATCTGTTTAATAGCTTATTGCTAGTTATTAATTACAGAGGAAATGGAAATATATTTATAAGTTCACTTGATTAATTTTTTTTAAGATTTTATTTATTTATTTGACAGAGAGAAAGAGACAGAGGCCAGCAGAGGGAGAGGGAGAAGCAGGCTCCCGACTGAGCAGAGAGCCCAATGCAAGGCTTGATCCCAGAACCCTAGGATCATTACCCGAGCAGAAGGCAGACACTTAACCATCTGAGCCACCCAGGCACCCCTCACTTGATTAATTTGCTCAGTGTTTCTTCCTTCCAATAAAATACATTTTCAGAGTATGTGGAGTTTTTCCTTTTTCTTTTTTTAACTAAAATCTACTTTGAAGATTAAGTTGGTTAAGCATCTGCCTTCAGCTCACGTCATGATCCCAGTGGGATTGAGTCCCTCATTGGGCTCCCTGCTCTGCCTCTCTCTCTCTCTCTCTCTCGTGAATAAATAAATAAAATCTTTAAAAAATAAAAGATAAAAATAAATAAAATCTACTTTGAGTGCCCAACATCATTTTGGCTCCAGAGTTATCTCTTTATTAGTTATGTCAAGTGTCTGGATTAGTAATCTTAAATTTAAAAGTAAATATCACAATGTCCCACCCAGCTGTGATAGCTTATTCACTGGCAGTGCTTTTTCAAAAACTTTAAAAATAGTTTGTCTATTTAGTGAGGGAAGTGTTCTCTTTCTTTCTCATCCTGCTCCAATATCAATAAATTTGAAAATTTTTAAAATGTGATTAATTGATTGCCTTATTTTTCAGGAACATGGCTGAGAAGGAAAACTGTACCCTTGGAGAAATTAAATTAAATTAAATTAATTAAATTAAAGAATCAAGAAAATGAAAATGTACCCCTGATGTGGATAGCCTTTCCCCTACCCAAACCCAAACCCAACTACCACCAATAAAGCACACATGTGTGCCTACACACACACACACACACACACACACATTCACACCCATGAAGCCTCTAGGAATGAGGATAGAACAAGGTATTGATTCTCCAGTGTCAAAGTATGGCATTTTGCTAGGTGTATGAGTATGCAATTGTTCATTGGCAGAAGAAGAGGTGAGAATCATCAAGGTCAGTTTGAACCACCCAGTTGGAGGTGTGCGTTCCATGGCTAAGGTTCTAAGTTACAGGGTTGGGGAGTTAGAATAAGAAAGAGATCAAATATCTCCATAGTTCCTCGTTTCTATTAAGTGCCTTTGGAAAATCATTACCATGAAATACAGGCTGTGACCCCCATGAAGCCCTCATATAAATGACCTAGAGTTTATTTTTTAACTTTCATTCTCCCTATGACTGCTTAATTGTTATCAATTATCAGTTCTCACTGTTCCTCTGGAACAATCCTTCTGTTTCTAAAAAAGCACATTTACCAATAACAAAGGGTGCCAGGTTTCAGGTTTCAGCTGGGTGTTATCACTCACTCACTCCATTTTCTGCTATTTATGTTCTAGCCGTGACCCAGGCTAGTAGAGCAGGGCAAGGAGTCATCTCAGCTTTCTCACATCGCGATTGTGTAAGAGGCAGCCTAGACTTAGCCATGAGATTCATTCTGTAGGAATCTAGACAGGCTGCTACTGCTATAGAAGGAGCACAGAGCTATGGGTTTCAGAAGAGGACTCCAGCCCAGAGACGGTGAGAAGCTTTCTTCTCGCTTAGAGGGAAGAAACATTTTCTCCCACTGTAACTATCAGACCAGCTCAGAGAGACTTTGCGGCTCATCTCCAGCGTGCAGACTCATTAATCATAGAATTGAATGTCCCCACAGAGGCTATATCAGGCTAAGGAAGTCTACCAATGTGTGTCAGAAGACATTACCTTACCTTAGTGCACAGTCTGCTATCTCACAGAAGCAATATAGGATATATCCTGCAGGGGTCTTTTGTGATGTGTTGAGTGGGCTAATCTAGGTGAAGCCCTAGAACAAAGTGCACCATACAGTGATTATTATTATTATATATAATTATAATTATTATGACATGAGGCAGCCTGGTGTTGCAGTAGTGTTCTGGACAGCAAGAGATCTAGGTTTGTGTCCTGACCCAGATACATTCTACTCATGTAATATTGGAGAATTAACTCAAGCTCTCTGAACCTCAAACTCCTGACCTAGAAAACGGGAATAATTTAACCTCTCCTGCAGGTTTTTCAAGGGATGACAGGATCAAAGAAATAGAGGTTTTAGGAGTCTTTAATGAGCCATGAAGTGTGGTATAAATCTTAATGATTTTAGACTGCAAGTACATGAGGGCAGTGACCTTGTTTAGAATCCACTTAAGTGCCCTTTGTCAGAATAGGCAACTTCACAGCATCTGCTCTGCGGGTCGTGGTTTCTTCAGCGGCATCACCATCATGGCTACCATTATCCCCTCTCCCTGGAATTCGCTCTTCCTTTTCTAATTTTGTTTTCATTCATTTAATCAAGGCTGATACTTGGCTGATAATGTCAGTAAGGGTTATGCTCATTGGTATATAATAACTACTCATGCTTTTATTTACTTGAATACTTGTTTTATATTTACTACTAGAATATAATATCAGTAATGCCACGTGACACAGTATAACTTTTCAAAACAACATCCCGTACATTATCTTACTTAATCCCCACTACAACTCTGTGAAGTAGGTATTTTTCTTATTACCCTTACTTTAGAGGTGAGGAACTGATGTAATAAAACTAAGAGCAAAATGGGTCCTGTTTGCCTGAAAAAAAAAAAAAAAGCGGAAATCAATTCACAGGGTAGCATCATGCTTAAAAGCACACACTGTGGGACGCCTGGGCGGCTCAGTCGGTTAAGCGTCTGCCTTCGGCTCAGCTCATGATCCCAGAGTCCTGGGATCGAACCCCGCATCGGGCTCCCTGCTCAGCAGGAGCCCTGCTTCTCGCTCTGCCTGCCGCTCCCCCTGCTTGTGCTCTCACACTCTCTCTCTCTGGCAAATAAATAAATAAAATCTTTAAAAAAAAAAAAAAAAGCATACACTGTAAAACCAGACTGCCTAAAATTCAAATTCTAGCTCTGCCACGCACCTCTGTGTGACATAGCCAACTTATTTCAACTTTCTGGTGGCTCAGTTTCCTAACCTATAAAATGGATGGAATAAAAGTTGGTTAATAGGATTAATTAAGTGAAAATATGCAAAATATTTAGAAGAGCTATGATTTTCTAAATGAATATTAGCTATTATCATAATTTAATTTGACAGTGTCCTGGGCAGCATAAACCCGGTCTACTTTTCCAGAACGCTGTCCTCTTTGCCTTTGCACACATCCTACCCAGCAGCCATCGTCATCCACAGCCGACCTAACATGATGTATAACGTGTTGTAGATGCTTGATAAATACCTGTTGAAAAATAAATAAAGGAAAGAAGGGAGGCTGGCAGGAAAGGAGAAAGGAAAGAAAAGAGGAAGGGTGGGAAGTAGGAAAGGGTGGGGAGGCAGGGAGAAAGAAGACTTAAGCCATTCCATCTTTCTCCATTTAAATGTCTCACCCCCTTCATCAAAGCCATTACAGAATTTTCATTTTCCTCAAGGAGTATAAAGTATAATGAACTTTTGTAGAGTCACAAAACCACAGCTTTTTTTTTTTTTTTTGTACCTGGTTTGGTGTGCCTTTTCCAAATTACTTCTGTTTATCTCTATATTGCCACTATAAAGACTTTTTACCCCCATCATAAATTCCTTTGAGTATTTTACAAGATATTTTGATACATATTGCAACATGGTTGAGATGCCACTGAATTAGCTTAATTTCCATTTTTGGTATATATGCATAAACAGAATTGGTATCACTCAAAGCATTTTCAAAAGTCTCCAAGCCTTGAATAGAATGGTATTCTGTTTCCCTGCATGAGGTTAGGGTCCTTATGCTGTCCAGTGCTGAAAAACAAGGAAGAAAGGATAAAAATCTCAAACCCTGTAATTTACCTACTCTTTCCTATGTTTTTAGAATTTGTATCTCTTGAAAAACTAATTTTAATTAGATCCTTTAAGAAAACATTTCTAAATTTTTAATCATTATTTAGCCTTCCTTAGTATAACCTTTGCTCTTTATATAACATTTGATACATAGAATGTCAATAAGTTATAAGCAAAAAATTCTATTAGATCTTTTAAAATGAGTGAATATTCAATATTTTTGAAGTTCTTTTAACAGCATGTTTATATTTTTAATTTGTGCTGTTTCTGAATAAACTACCTAAAAGAAAAATTTTAATAACTATTTGAATTTTTAAATATTTGGATTAGGAATTGCAATGAAAACTTATGTTACCATACTATTTCCATAGGATCTCAGACCCACGCCCTGATTTGGTGTGTGTCTCTTTTTAAATTGGATATTACATGTTCTCGGGAAGAAAATGTCTCAATGGGTGAAATAAAGGGAGGCATTCCAGTGTTTTATTCATTTCTTCTCCTGTAAGTGAGATGACATTTGTTTCTAGTTTCGTTCCTGAAACAGATACAAATTAAAGGAATTTGTACACAATACTCAAAAGGACATCACAGAAATTAGTTGAAAGAAATCAGTATCGTGTTTTTTCTTTAAATATCTTCTTTGCCCAGTATGCCTTTTACTGTCACTCAGAAAAGTAAGCATTCTTTGCCGATTTATATTTAAGGCTTACATTATAGTCAATATGCTTCCATTATTCCTAATTCTAATATATTTTATTTTATCATCACTACTTTTCATATCTCTAATAAACCAAAACACAGAACTGAGGTCTAACTACCACATCACAAACATGAGATTTTTGTCTCTAGTAGAATTTATTAGAGGAAAAAAAAAAGCTTTTCTTTTTCTCTATCATCTATGATTTTCTTCATTCCTAAACGAACATTTCAATATTAGAGCCTCCCAACATTTTGTGCCTAGCTATTTTCTAAAAGGTGAGCTATATAATCTTATAAAGAAATGTTCTACTTATTCAAAGTGCTTATTTTAAATGTCCTCTAGGTTGAGGTGGCCTTTTTCTCAGGTATCCTACAGAGAAATAAAATAAAATGTAACAATGTTCCTATGGCAGAAGAGAAAACTCTTCATTGTTGCTAGAGTTAAAACTGTGAGTATAAAATAATGATGTATGCTGACTGGACATTCCATTGCTCTCTCAGTAAGGGTGTAGAGTAACTCTTTTTCATAGTTACTTGGTTTGTTGGCTAGTAACACAGTCATAAAATCCCTTGGCAAGGAACTGATTTTCTTCTTTTAAAATTCAGTCAAATATCTATGGTTTAAAGGGGAAGAAGGAGAAGGAGAAGAAGGGGAGGAGGAGGAGGAAGAAGAAGAGGAAGGAGAAGAAGAAGACGGAGAAGAAAAAGAAGAAAGTCACTTCCTGGAGGCCTGCCTGGTTAAACAGGTTAAACAGTATATTTTTTGCAAGGTTAACCAGAGTGTGAAGGTAACGAAGTATCATGGCTCACATGACGTGGTGAGTAGAGGAAAGCTTTTCTTGCTCAGACTTCCTCCCCCAAGCTTTAGGCATTATCTGCAGGACAAATCATCTCAGCTCAACCAGTTCAGATCCCAAGGGTTGGTCAGAGCCATATATGAGGTGAGAGGTTTAAGTGAGATTTGTCTAAAAAGTCAAATAGATTAAAATTCAACATAGTTTTTGTTTTAAAGACTCTTTCTCCTTCCTAGAAATATATCAACCTCCTAAATAATATAGTGAAAGGATTACTGTAGGAGACTCAAAAAGATCATGCCACACATGAAAAACAATTGAAGACTGGAGAGTTTCAGTTAATTACCAACTTTACAGACCAAGTGGCTTCTGAAAGACAAGAGAGCTGAAATTTCAGCTCTTCATGACTAGGTTCCAGTCTCCCATGTACTACTAACATAGACAATCTGTGTAAAGGTTCATTTGTCTCATTCTTGTGAGTTTTACATCTATAACAGAGGTAGCCATGCTCCCTCTTCCATGACTCTCTCAAGATACATGATAGTGCTCCTTTTGTGTCCCCAGTTTACAGGTAAACACGCACCTTCTATAGCCCTTTGGGTGTCTAATTGTCATGAAGTGCTCTCTCTGGGGTGTTGCTAGAGTTTGTCTTCATGAAGTAGCAAAATGATTCATAGGAAGCTTCTAGAAACAGGTCAGCCAAGGTGTCTGCTGTTATGTTGGGGCAGCGGACCCTCTAGTAGGTCTCCAAGATAGGGTACTGGGATGGTTTAGTAAATTTGATTGCTCTAGGGCATTCATGAGAGGATCCTCAATGCAGCCCTACTCCTGGGTCAGTGGCCCTAACACTTCTGGAACAACCGCCAATTTCAGAATTAACTTAGGGATGGGTCTCAAGTATAAGAATTGTCCCAGTTCCTGAGCTTTGCTCATTTGTATTCCTTTCTCTCCCCAACTCTCCCACCCTCAAAACAAACAAACAAAAGCCCACTTTCATTTCCCCTCAGCATCTGGCTTTTTCTTTTTTTTTTACTCTAATACAAAAGAGCTCATGTTATTTATTTTCCCCAATATTAGAACTTAAAGGTCCTCCAGGATGCACCCAGGGACTAGAAAATCAGAACCATACATTCCTTAGAAGAGCAAAGAGGCATATCTGCCATTCCTCCCTGGCCAATAACTCCCTTTTCATCTACCTCCTATGCTGCCAGATATTCAGGAAGACTTCTTGCTACATCAGTAAAAACAAAACTCTAGTTATGTTCTTAGCAGTTCATTCTTCAGGTTAAGTCTTTGATAAGTGAATGAGTCCTGCATCTGAAGAGAATCAAAATCCCCTGTTCTGTCAAAGAGGATGGGCAGGAAAAAATTAAAAAAGAAAGAGAAAGAATGGAGTAAGGAGGAAAAGGGAAGCAAAAGAGAGAAGAAGAGAGAGGGGTAGAAAATAAGATGTGAGGAAAAGAAAAGAGAAGGGAAGGGGAAATTTGGAATGAGAAGGAGTCTCAAGGGAGAGAAGAAAGAGAAAGGGAGTAAGAAAAATAAAATTTTAATCACATGGGATAGAATACCTTAAAAGGCAATGCTTCAAGTTTCTAGACAGCTTTACAGTGGTGATATGATAGACGAGCCTTGTCATAAAACAGTAAAATAACACTGTAAGGTCAAAATAATAAAAGAGTGCCCTTGGTGAAGCACATGACAAGCCCCAAGCACTATGAGCTGTAAATGGGTACATTAAACTTGGCGACCCTGCTGATGTAGTATGTTATTGCACGCCCAAGGCTGTTATAGCAGTGACGTTTTGTTGAAACCCTGCCAGGTGACTTTTGAACTCAGAGCCTCTCTAACCCAGTTCCTTATTCATTAAATAATCTGCCCTCTTGCAAGTAGTCTGTGTGTACCTGGTACCTTGATTGGGCCCACATGACATTGCCTCTGCCTCTTGGGCTTTGTAAAAGTCTTGGGTGCCTGCATAGGTTCCTACCAGATAAGAAAGAAAAATGGACTCGCTGAACTTATAGTTTGAATAAGGCAGCAAATCAAGCTCACTTAAGTAAAATCTTGCCCACAGGAAATTAAACCATCATTTTTAGGGTGATGATCATAAATGTTGATTTTCCTGGTAGGATTAACTAGGGACTCACTAGTTCCCTAATGGGAAATCATGAATGCTCCAAACCAGCAGAAACCTATGTGACCAGCCACTTCAGTTTGCCCAGGACTGAGACATTTCCTGAAATATGGGACCTTCAGGACTAAAAGAGGGAAAGTCTTAGGCAAACCAAGAGGAGTGGGTTACTCTTAAAGACCTCCCACCACTCATCATCCCCCTACTCGCCTTCCTCAGACTCAGCTTGAAGATTTCCTTGGCAGTTCTCCAGAATTGAGCTTCTACTTTGTTTTATATACATCTGTTTATGTAACCTGCCCCTCCACTGAGTCCATGAGCTGAAACTGTGTCTCATTAATTTTTTTAAGTCCCTGAAGGCTGCTACATTGTATGGCACTTAGAAGAGCTTGCTGAACTGAGCCATCTGAGCAATAGTTGATTCTCTGCTGAATATCAACCCCATAGGGACTGTTCTATCTTCAGGGAAGAACTGTATTTTCTACATTGTGTATGCACGACCCAGCTACCTAAGTGGAACTTACCTTGAACAGGAATAGAAGCCCTTTAAAAGCTTTACCTCCCACTGTAAACTGTGTGATTTTCTGAATGTATTCACAGTGGCTAAGGGCACAGGTCAAGAATCAGACTGCTCTGATTCAAGCCCAGACTCCACAATTTACTAGCTCTGGAGCCATAAACAAGTTACCTAACTTCTTTATGCATCACTTTCCTCACCTATATCTCTCATAAGTGGGAAGACTAAATAAGACACATGTATGTGGCAGTCCTAGCTCTTAGCTGCCTGGTAAGAACCTAACACATGGTAGTTCACACTACTCTACTTGGGATTTTCTTCCTAAGCACCAAGAGAGCAAAGATGAGAATAATTAGAAAACTGTATGTATCATAATTAACTCCTAAGCTCTTTTTAAACCCCAAAGCCCTCCCATCATGGATTTTTTTAATTTTTTTATACCAAAAGTACATCCTTATAATTATGATATTCTGCTGGTGCCTATAATAAGCTTAATACTATGATCTAAGGCAACAATCACCAAAAACTGTACTATGTCCGTGGTGGGAGAATATCTTCATCTCTCCATCTCTCCCTTTTTATTACTTAAACTTCCCATTACGTGAGCCATTTACTCAATTTTCGCTGAACTTTTCACAAACCAGAAAGTCACTGGACTTGGACCAACTCCTGTAAAATTTTACTGCTCTCTGAGTTATTGCATAATGATTCCTAAGAGTTAACGTTTTACTTTTCTTCTGAAATAAGGGATTTGCTTAAAGGAAGAAATCTCATTATAAGTACTAACGATCCTAAATCCACTGCTTTATTACTCTTCTAAGAACTGATAAATTTATCTGAACAAAGTTTAAAGTCATCAGTAAAGCACAGGTTATTGGTATAATATCACCTTTTCTCCTCCTCTTCTTCCTCTTTCTTCTTTTATCTAATTGCATATTTAATGTTTACATACCCGAAGAATGTATCCTCTTTGGGAGGGCAAATTGGAAACAACACAGAAATAATACTTTATTTAGGAATAAATGCTTAAGGTACATCGTAACATTGTTATGTCTTCCAAAATGCTCTGTTCGAATGTGAGTATAAAATACTGCCAGGACAGGCATTTCTAATGTAATGTCATATATGCATTCCTACAAAACAATGCATCCTGCAGAAGCCTGCACTGAAAATAACAGAGCACATATAAAACATCTAGGGAAAAACTACTAAATACTCAAGTGACATTGAGAATTCTGAGAGGATGGTGGTGGCGGCATAGTCTTTTAATCCTCCAAAATCTCCCTTAAAAATAAGTATAGCAACAAAGATACCGTAGCACCTACAAGAAAACTAAGTGACAAGCTATCCCCTGAAAACTAAAATCCAAGTAGAAGAGGACAAACCGCCCTATATATTTGTAGTGATATGTTAAAATGAAGGCTGTAAGAGAGAAAAACACAGTATGTAATTGATACATGCTCTGACAATATAGATAAGTACAACTATCAAAAGTGGGAGGAGAATGGGGAGACAATATGAAAAGTAGAATTAGCTTGCTGATTATCTTATTAATAATTGGGAGCAAAAGATATTGAATCAAATCAAATGCTATTGAAAGATGCAGAACACTAGCTGATATGAATGTATCTTATAGTAGGGACCAGTAGACAATGGAGGGGAGGAAATGAATGGGTTTTTTTTTTTTTCAGCTTTATTGAGGTATAAATTGATACATATAACTAAGATTTTTAAAATGATTTGATATATATACATTGTGAAAGGATTCCCCCCATTGAGTTAATTAACACATCGATCACCTCACATATTTTCCTTTCTTAGGAGAGGGGTAGAAAATTGAATTTCTATTCTCTTAGTAACTTTCAAATATACAATATAGTGTTAGCAGCTATAGTCACCATGTTATACATTGTACAGTAGATCCTCAGACCTTATTCAACTTAAAACTGAAAGTTTATACACTTTTACCAATCTGTTTCCACTACTGCCTAGCCCTTGGCAGCCATTTTTCTACTCCGTTTCTATAAATTCAACTTTTTTATTTTTAGGTTTTTAGTTTATACATGTAAATGATATCATGCAGCATTTGTATTTTGCTGTATGGTTATTTCACTTAGCATAATGTCCTCCAGGTTTATCCGTGTTGTCCCAAATGGTAGGATTTCCTTCTTTTTTAAGGCTGAATAATATTCGATTGTATACACACACACACACACACACGATGAAGGCATTTTCTCTATCTCTTCATCGGTCAACAAACATCTGGGTTGTTTCCATAATTTGGCTATTGTAAACAATGCTCCAATGAACATGGGAGTACAGATATCTCTTTGAGATAATAGTTTCATTTCCTTTGGATATATACCCAAAAGTCAGATAGCTAGATCCTACAGTAGTTATATTTCTAATTTCTTGAGGAACCTGCATACTACTTTCAATAGTGGCTGTACCAAATTACATTCCCACTAAAAGTGTGTAAGCATTCCTTATTCTCCACATCCTTACCAGCATTTATTATCTCTATCATGGGGTTTTTGTGTTTCTTGGATTTTGAAAAATGTATATTCAGGTCTTTTGCCCATTTTTAATTCTTTTCTATTGTGTTATATTTCTTGTATATGTTGGATAGTAGTCCCTTACTGGAAATGAGGTTTGCGAATAATTTCTCTCATTCCATAGGTTGCCTTTTCATTTTGTTGGTTTTCTTTGCTGTACAGATTTTTTTAGTTTGATGTAGTCTCATTTGTTTGTGTTTGCTTTTGTTGCCTTTTGTTTTGGTGTCAAATCCAGAACAATCATTTCCAAGACCAACGTCAAGGAGCTTATTTCCTATATTTTCATGCAGAAGTCTTATGGTTTCAGGTCTTACATTTAAGCCTTTAATTCATTTTGAGTTGATTGTTGTGTATGTTGTAAGATAGGGGTCCAGTGTTATTCTTTTGAATATGGTTGCTCAATTTTCCCAACACCATTTACTGAAGAAACTAGCCTTTCCCTATTGTGTATTCTTGACTCCTTTGTTGAAAATTAGTTGATCATATATTATGTGTTTATTTCTGTGTTCTCTATTCTATCCCACTGATTTATAGGACTGTTTTTATGCCAGACCATACTGTTTTGATTACTACAGCTTTATAATATAGTAAAACAGTTTTATAATATAGTTTAAAATCAGGAAATGTGATGCCTCTAGCTTCCTTCTTTTTCAAGATTGTTTTGGCTCTTTGGGGTCTTTTGTAGTTCCATACAAATTTTAGGATTGTTTTTTCTATTTCTGTGGAAAATGCCATTGGAATTTTTATTGGGATTACATTGAATCTGTAGATTGTTTTGGGTAGTATGCACATTTTAACAACATTAATTCTTTTAATCCATGAACACAGTATCTTTCCATTTATTTCTCTCTCAATTTCTTTCATCAATGTCTTATAGTTTTCAGTGTACAAATCTATCATCTCCTTGGATAAATTTGTTTATAAATATTTTATTCTTTTTGATGCTATTGTAAATAGGATTTTTTCCTTAATTTCTCTTTCTGATATTCACTGTTAGTATATAGAAAGGCAACTAATTTTTGTATATTGGTTTTGGATCCTGCAAATTTACTGAATTGGTTTAGTTCTAATAGTTTTTTGTGGGGTCTTTGAGGCTTTCTATATATAATATCACGTCATCTGCAAATAGAGACAACTTTATTTCTTCTTGGGGCGCCTGGGTGGCTCAGTTGGTTAAGCGACTGCCTTCGGCTCAGGTCATGATCCTGGAGTCCCAGGATCGAGTCCCGCATCAGGCTCCCTGCTCGGCAGGGAGTCTGCTTCTCCCTCTGACCCTCCTCCCTCTCACGCTCTCTGTCTCTCATTCTCTCTCTCGCAAATAAATAAATAAAATCTTTAAAAAAAAAAAAAAAAAAAACTTTATTTCTTCTTTTCTGATTTACATACTTTTATTGCTTTTTCTTGCCAAATTGCTCTGACTAGGACTTCCAGTATTATGTTGAATAAAAGTGATGAGTGACCATTTTTGTCTTATAACTGATCTTAGAGGGTAATGTTAGCTGTGGGTTTGTCATGTATGATCTTTATTATGTTGAAGTGCATTCCTCCTATACACAGTTTGACGAGTGATTCTGTCATAAAAGGTACTGAATTTTGTCAAAAATTTGCATTTATTGAGATTGTAAGATTTTTATCCTTTATTTTGTTAATACGATGTATTATATTTATTGATTTGCAGATGTTGAATCGTTCTTGCATTCCTGGAATAAATCCCACTTGATTGCGGTGGATGATCCTTTTCATAAACTGTTGAATTTGCTTTGCTAATATTTTCTTGTGGATCTTTGCATCTATGTTCATCAGGGATGTTGACCTATCATTTTCTTTTTCATAGTGTCCTTTTTCTGGCTTTGATATCAGAGTAATGCTAGCCTTGTAAAATGAGTTCAAAAGAGAAGTGTTCCCTTCTCTTCTTTTTTTTTTGGAAAAATTTGAAAAGGATAGGAATTAATTCTTTAAATGTTTGGTAGAATTCATTAGTAAAGCCATCTGGCCCTGGACTTTTTTTGTTGCGAGGTTTTTGCTTACTGATTTGATCCCCTTACTAGTGATTGCTCTGTTCAGATATTTCTATTTATTCAAGATTCAGTCTTGGTAGATTGTATGTTTCCAGAAATTTGCCCATTTCTTCTAGGTTGTCCAATTTATTGGCATATAATTACTCATAGTAGTATCGTATGATCCTTTGTGTCCGTGTGCTATCAGTCTCCTCTTGGTGTCTCCTCTTTCATTTATAATTTCATTTATTTGAGTATTCTCTTTTTTTTTTTTCCTTGGTAAATCTAGCTAAAGGTTTGTTGATTTTGTTTATCTTTAAAAAAACACAGCTCTTAGATTCATTGGTTCTTCCATTATCTTTTGAGTTTCTGTTTCATTTCTTTCCACTCTGATCTTTGTTATTTCTTTTCTTCTATTAACTTTGGACTTAGTTTCTCCTTCTTAGATTCTTCTTAGATTCTCAGAATTCTTCTTAGATTCTCAGAAGAATCTGAGAGTTCCGTGAGGTGTAAAACTGCGTAATTTATTTGTGATCTTTTTCCTTTCTTTAATGTAGGAGGTTAATGCTACAAACTTCCCTCTAAGAACTGCTTTTGCTGTATCCCATAAATTTTGTATGTTATGCTTTCATTTTTGTTCATGTCAAGATTTTGTATTTCTCTTTTGGTTTCTTCTTTGGCCCATTGGTTGTTCAGGAGCATGTTGTTTTATTTCCACATATTTGTGAATTTCCCAGTTTTGTTTTTGTAATTGATTTCTAGTTTCATGCCACTGTCGTCAGAAAAGATGCTTGATATGATTTCCGTTTTCTTAAATTTATGAAGGCTTGTTTTGTAGTCTGACATATGATTTACATTGGAAAATGTTTCATGAGCACTTGAGAAGAATGTTTATTCAAATGCTATTGGGTAGAACGTTCTGTATGTGTCTGTTAGTTAGGTTCATCTGGTCTAACACATAGTTTAAGCTCAGTGTTTTTTTATTGTGGTGAGAGTGTTCTCTCAGCCTTTCCTACCCATTTCAATGTGGGTGTATTCTCATTTGCCTAATGTGTAGTAGACATTCATCTAGTTTTTGGATTTCTTTTAGAGGTAATTATTTCATCTATAGCTGTACATTCAGTGTGTTGATGGAAGAGGGAGATTCAAGAGCTTCATATATTGCCATCTTGGTTGACTATTGGCATTTTTCTAACTGTTCATATAAAGGCAAATATTAGAATAAAAAGATAAATCTTCCTAAATGCCAAAAAATACACTTTAAAATAGAAGAAGCAAATAAAGTAGCTCACATAGGAAAGACATATTCTTATATGAAAAAGGTAAGGTGGGAAAAATTGTATAGTGCATACAACTATTTGTTTTAAAAGAAGGAAAATACAAAAGGGAGGAATGTGAATATATATATATATATATGTATAATCTTATATCAAAAAAGAAACAGAAGAATGGGGAAGGTTCAGGAACAGAAAGTAAACTTTTTAAATCCTTCTTGTTTAGGATATTTGACTTGGAACCATGTGAATAGTTTTTATCAATTACAAAACAATTTTCTAAGCCATTTCAAAAATGAAACATAAAATAAATGTAATTCTTTACCCAGTTATTGGCAAAACCACACAGAGAATACTATTTTAAGCGACTTTAAAACGCAATCATTTGGCTGGTATCCCTAGTAAGATGTACCTTAGGATAAAAAAAATTTGCAAAACAAAATGTTTAATAGTTTCAGGTGATCATATTAGGGTGGTAGTATTGGTATCACTAATCTAAGACTGTTATATCAATATTGTGGAATTAAAAAAATGAAAAAATATGTAGTATTTCTAATTCAATCATTCCTGATGACCTTGAGCACCAGGATTCTCAGCATAAAAGAAAGAAATTATAGATATAAGAGAATGAATTCAATTTTTTAAAAAAAAAAACAGTGTTCCTAAATTTGAACTGGGAGGATCAGTGGAACTCACAATGTATTTCTCCTTTTCAAAAACGTATATTTCTTAGAATATATATAATGTGTGTATACACATGTACACACACACACACACACACACATTAGTATTCCTAGATCCAGCTTATGGTCTCTAAATACCATTCTCAAAGGACTCAAAGGACTGAAGCAGGAAACAAGTTTCCTTGCTATATACTAAATAACAAGGAAACTATCACAGACTACAAGGGTCATATCAGCAGGCCTCAAGAGCCAACATGAAGAGGCTTCTGCTTCTCTTCACAAAAAAGGGGGGATAATTTGAGCATTAATAATTATACAAATTGCAAGAACTTTAATAACAAATATTTTAAATCCATGAAGATTTAATAATTCTAATAAAAATTTTAACTCGGTCACCATTGGTAAATTAAGGCAAAAATTCAAGCTTTTCCTATGTGAATTGAACTATCAGTATAGTAAATAAAAAGAAGTTTTGCTTTATGAAACTACTTCAGCAAATATGTAAAGAAGAAATCATAAAATTAGAATACCACAATTTCGCAAGTTGTAATGAATTAACGGTTCATTAATTGAGCATCAGTGGCTCCTGACATCACAAAAAGAGAGTCAACTCAATATTTTGTGCCTCCTGATGAAAAAGCACAACACTGCTTATGAAGTAGTCATGTCAAAAAAGTAAGATCTAACCTGAATTGGATCAAGCCTGTGTGTGCAACTATCAACTTGCAAAACTATAAAAGATGGAGAAATCCATTAGTTGACACTGTCAGGATGCAATCAGCACAACCCAGAGTGTGAGAAACCTTACAGGACAAAAAGCCCAGTTTCTTCTACAAATTAACCAGAAGGGGAAAAGAAATGGAAAGACATGTCAACCAATTACATTGTGAAGACCTGACTTGGATCCTGATTTTAAAAAAAAAATAATGAACAGTCAAAAACTTATGACAGATAAGACAATGGAAATTTAAATACTTTTTGGATATGGATATTTTATGATATTAAAGAATTACTGCTAACTCTTTAACAATGGTATTGTAGTTATAATAAAAACAAAAAGATTCCTTACCTTTTAGAAATACATACTTAATATTTATTAATGAAATCACATGATCTTCAGGACTTGCTTCAAAATAAATGGAATGGGGAAATAGGAGTATAGAAAAAAATTTACTGTTCATGAGTAGTTAATTATTGACTCTAGATGATTGGTACCTGGGAGTTTATTATACAATTCTCCCAACTTTTATAGAAGTTTGAAATTTTCCACAATAAAAAGTTCTTTTAAATGGCAGTACACACACACACACACACACACACTTATATAACCTAGGTACATATCTCAACTTCTCATGTCTAAATGGTAGAAAAAGCCTGAAAATATGACCTAGCATAAAATTACATCTAGAACATTATCCACTCTTCCTAAAAACACAGGTATTTGCAGTGATCTCTGCCAAATGGTGAGATATTATCAGTCCACAAAAGAAAGGGCAATAGAAAAGAATGCTTTTATAGTTAGTCTCTGTGAATTCCAGAAAAATTACTGTGTACACTATTCTCTGTGCCAAAGGAGCCCATCTCATCTTTTTGGGAACAATATGATAGTGGAAAGACAATTTAGCAAAGAACTCAAGAATTTACATGGTGGGTCCTTCCTACTTGTATCTTCTTAGAGGATGTGGATTATGCTCCTGCCTCCTTTAGCCTGGAGCTCCCATGACCTTAAATTTTCTTGAGAAAACTCTAGCAATTTATTCTTTCACGGCCGTGGAGGGCTCCTTCAATAATGGAGCTGGTATCAGCATGTTTTCCATGCCATATGAATAAAGGGAACTTAAGGGCAGTGGGTGGTGTTCAAGCCAGGCCAGATGGGTACTGTCAGTAAGCCTCAGTGTGTCCGCTGCCAGTTTGCCACAAACCGGAGGACGGTGATGCACAAAATGCCCCAAGATAGAGCCGCAAGCAGGAAGTCCAGCAGTGTTACCCAGCCTGCCCCTATCAGACAAGTATGCTGAGAGCCCAGAAGTCCTTTCCTAAGGTCCCAAAACACATGTGTTCATCCTTATAAAGTATTTGTATGAGAACAATACATTTTCTTAATATTGGTTCTATTTCCAAAGTTTCATTTAAATGCAAACAATAATACTTTTGAGGAAGCATAAAACCCTGTTTTATGTAATTAGAGTTTACAGACCAGAAGAACACAGAATATTTGGAATGTCCTGTAATTGACTTTTATAACATACAGTCTCAATAAAACACTGCCAGGATTCCGTTGTTAGTAGTATTATTTCAAGGCTTTCTTTCTTTTTCTTTCTTTCTTTCTTTCTTTCTTTCTTTCTCTTTCTTTTTCTTCCTTCCCTCCTTCCTTCCTTTCCTTCTTTTTCTTTTTCTTTCTTTCTTTCTTTCTTTCTTTCTTTCTTTCTTTCTTTCTTTCTTTCTTTCTTTCTTTCTTTTTCTTCCTTCCCTCCTTCCTTCCTTTCCTTCTTTTTCTTTTTCTTTCTTTCTTTCTTTCTTTCTTCCTCTTCTTCATCATCATAATTACTGTTCACTTAGCACCAATTATATGTTAGGTCAGCATATGGTGTTCCTGGGGAAATATATTCTTGCATATTATTTCCATGTCCACTTCTTTTGAGGAGAAAAAAAAAGCACAATGGACTATAAATAAATGAGAATAAAATTACAAGTATTACCTTCAATCTTCCCAAAGTAAATATAAAAGTAAATTGTTCTCAAGCTCCAGTACCCTACTGCTTTCAGATTACTTGGAACCTAGTATATCTCACTGTCCTGTGATTACTCTTCCCCTGTTTGTCACTTATTTCCATAATTCTGGAACTCAGTAAGGGCAGGGACCAGGTCTATATAACCTACCTTTGTAGACTCAGCACCCAGCACATAGCAGGGGCTCAATTCATTTTTGTCAAATGAATAAGTAAAAAATGAATGAGTCAATGAGCAAATATAACTCACACTGATGACATGGTGCCAAGATATGATATCAAGCCATTCCACGAGAAATAGTTCATACATTGTCTCATTTAATTCTCACAAAATTCCTGCAAGAAAGATATTATTCCCATTTGATATATAAGGAAATTGGGGCTCAATTGGGACTGACTCAAGGTCACATAGTGAGGAAATGGAGGTAGAGTTAGGAGTCCAATCTAGGCCTGATGGATTCCAGAACTCTTAATCTTTCTGATTCCCCAGCCTCCTGCTTCTGAGTGTTATACAGTCTCCTAACAGGCAGGAAAAAAGAAGCTAGTGGAAAGATCCTGCCTTTACAAATAGGGAAAGGTGACCTCAGAATCACATACTAGAGTAAGGGCACTGCCCCACTCAAGCAGAGCAGCTGACTCTCAGCCATCTCTAGTCTAATATAAGGAAAAAGTTAAAATATGCTCACATTCACACACATTTGCCTTTGTATGGCTTTGGGCTGTGTTCTTTGTTTTGTTTTAAACACATCTTTTTCTCTCTCTTTTTAGTCATATTTCTGAAAGAACGTTGTGTTCTGTATCAAATCTCACAGCTGCACATAAAAGAGTGCATCTCAGAGTCTCCTATTTAAAAAGATACGGAACTGCAAGATTCTAGTGAGTCCAAATATTTCTTTATGACGTTTTCAGGTTGAAAGAAACAGTTTGTTCATCGTTTTCTTTTCCTAGGGCTGTTAAACACGGTAACTCTGTCCCTTCTTACCTTTGTGGCTTCTTTGGAGTTTCAAATTTCCGTGGAGCCAACCTCAGGTTTGCCTTCCTTCATATGATACATAGAGTTATGTTCAGTTCTGTTCTTTTTCTGGGACAGAAAAAGAAAGAATAGGTATTTCCCATGCATTCAGCACCTTCACTGGGGTACAGAAAAGGAAAGGGATGATGATGGTCTAGCCCTTTATTAGTGAGGTGCTGCTTTTGTTAAGCTACTTGCTTTTATTTTTTTACTAATTATTAATGCCTTCCAGATGTTTTTGCCTAAGGAATATTCTTTGGACTGTGAAGACAAATATGATGTCATAATAATACTGAGTTTATCATACTCATCAACCAGTAAATTAGTTGGTATCTACAGGCAAAATAACCAAACAGGTGCCCTGAAGGATTAAAAATAATCCTCTATTAAAGTTAGGGCGCCTGGGTGGCTCAGTTGGTTAAGCGACTGCCTTCGGCTCAGGTCATGATCCTGGAGTCCTGGGATCGAGTCCCACATCGGGCTCCCTGCTCAGCAGGGAGTCTGCTTCTCCCTCTGACCCTCCTCCCTCTCATGCTCTCTGTCTCTCATTCTCTCTCTTGCAAATAAATAAAATCTTTAAAAAAACAAAACAAAAATTAAAGTTAAAAACCAAATACCCATTTGTTCTCAAGTACATGAATTTCATTAAAAGTTCAAACTGGAAAATGTCTATTCACAGATAAAGTCAATGCCACAAAATACTATTTTCAATCACGGAGCGGTATATTTTCAAAAGGTTTTTTTAGAATCAGGTGGATGTTTGTTCCTGATTGAGGAATGAGGAAATGGTTTCCGTGCATAGCAAACAAATGAACTGTTCCTTTTCTTCATATCTTAATGAATCAGAGAGTCTCATAATTTTACATTAGCTATCAAATACCTTTTGAGGTCTATTTTAAAGCAATTGCACAGTTAAATGACAGAAGTACTAATAACATGTTACCAAAAATGTCCCTCTTCTCTTTAACAAATTATCAGCACCACCTGATAATTATATTATTTACCAGTTATTAAACTTGTACAGTTATCAAATAACCCTTTTGCTGTCTATGTGCTCTATCACTGTTTCTCTTTCTTTCATAACCTTCTTTAAAACTCTAGCCCTCCATGAAGCATTTTATCAGAACATAAGAAAATCACTCATCTGCACAATATAATTATTTTTTAATACAGCAAACACTTAATGATCTTTATTTGTCTGTCAGCTTCTTTGTAGTAGAACTATATTTTGTCTCTGTTTTGCACAGTACTTTGCCAGGCACACAGGGGAGTTGAAGAGATAGTAGTTGATGGTAATTATGATGCATCCTGTGCTTGTTCACAAGGGACATTTGCTAAAGATTAAAAATAAATTCACAACTAATTGACTACCAGCCATAAGCTATACTGCTGGGATACTAAACCACCAACTGAAAAGAAAATGACTGAGCAGATCTTGCCAAGGATGAAACCAAAGATTTAAAAAAAATTCCCTACTTGCCTACAACATAGCTAATCAAATGAATAGCAACTTCAGTATTTCTGTATTTCTTCAAAAGGCCCACCTTAGGATATGAACATTTAGTTGCAAATGTTGAAGCTCATCCCACAAAGTTGTCCTTTCAAGCCATCAATAAACAAATATTTTTTAAACACCAACTATGTGCCTTGTGCTTGTAGACTCTGGGATATAACCATACATAAGATGCCCATAATTCTTTCCTTTGTGGTGTTTACCCTAGCAAGGAAGGAAATAGTAAGAGACTTTAAGTAGTGACACAGAAAGATGAGGAAGAGAGTAATAATGTATTCCAGTGTCAGAGACACCTCAGTTCCTTTTTTTCTATTTGTCATACCTACCTCAAGTTGTAGGCAGGAATTTTTATTCTTCTATACCTTGTGCATGAAAGATGATTCAGGAACTCTTAGTGATTATCTTTCTCAAGGAAACATGATTCACAATGGTATAAGAACAATCAACTTTATTAACAAGTCATGTGGATGAGCAATAGAGAAGCATTGAGAAGTTAAGACTGGTTTCTTTGAGGGCTTAATTCTACCTTAGAAGCTAATCCTGTCAGAATAACCCTACAGCTGAGATTTTCCTTCTCCTCTTCCTCATCCTTTTTTTTCTGGTGGGGGGATGGGGCAGATCTGGACATTCTCTTTTCTTTCCTTTGACCTCTTGTCTGCCATCTTGCCCCTTCTTCCACAAAGCCTGAGGTCATAGATTATGGTTTTATGATAGGAATTATTGATGTATACCAACATCTAGTCCTCCTCTCTTGTTGGTTAGACATTTCCATACCCCCTTGAAGTTAGGTGTAGCCACATGATAGTTCTGGACAAAGGAATGTGAGTTACACTCTCGATCAGGCATTTCATGGCTTATGCTTGACTCCCCAGCTCTTTCCCGTCTCCTGCTGTGGTATGCTCTGCAGCTTGGTGATTAGATGGCAGTGTCATAAGATGGTGGAGTCTTCTTCAGCTTTAGTCCCTATATAGGCAAAGCTTTTTCTAACATCATGAATAGGAAATTTTGAGGTTGTTACCACAGCATAACTTGGACTATTCTGACAGATGTAGATAGAAGAGGAAAGAGGCTAACTAGTACATACGGTCATAGGGTGTTGGCAACAGAATGCATTTATTTAACAAGTATTTTTTTGAGTTGCTGCTAAATAAGTACCAGGAATACAGAGTGAAGGCAATAAAGTCACTGCCCTCAAAATGCTTGTTGTCAAGTAAGAAAAAAAAAACAAAAACAAAATGACCAATATACATACAATTATGATAGGAGTTGACTAGAAAATCTTTTTTTGTTTTCTAATTAGCCAAATAGGAAAAGTTTGGAGGAATTTTGGCTCACGGGTATGCAACTGAAATTTAGGAGCTCAGTCCTGCCATGTTTGTGTAAGTCATTGCTACTATTATTACTATAATTATTATCATCAACCTATTTATTATTAAAGAATATGTGTGACTTTAGGCAAGATACTGAACTTTTGTTTGCATCTTTAAAATAGAGGAAAGATATTATTCCTCCCTTTTAGATTACTGAAAGTGATTAATACCCAATCGTCTACGTACTTAAAGTTTTTAGGGCAAAAAGAACATCCCAGGCAGAGTGTTTAGTGGAAAGGCCCCTGGCTGTGCTGTTACTCGCTGTGTACAATTTAGCCACTTCCCTGAGCCTCGATCTTTTCATACGAGTCATTCCACAGGTGCCCAGTGAGCATTCACTGTGCGCCAGCTACCATGCTATGCTCTAGGGATAGGCCAGTGAACAGGCATGGTCTTCCCACTCTACAACCCAGTGGGAAATATGAACTTTAAGTATTATGATCATTAATTGCATAATTACAAATGTATTAAGAGATATAAGGGGATTTTATTGCACCATATGGTTGAGAAACCTAAGTGGAAAGAGAGTCATCAAGGATAGCTGATGATTAAACTGAGTCTGGAAGAATCTGTAAAACCAGCATAACAATATTTACCTTGAAGGTGGCTGTAAGGATTTAAAAAAATTAAATGTAAAATTCCTGGAAATAGTTGGTTCTTAATAGATGTTAGTCATTGAACAGTGTCTTAAAAACCTGTGCATACGTGATCAAAAGCAAAATACTAAAGGGGAATCAAGGATGCAGCTTTTTTTTTTTTTTAAAGATTTTATTTATTTTTTGACAGAGAGAGAGACAGCGAGAGAGGGACCACAAGCAGGGGGGAATGGAAGAGGGTGAAGCAGGCTTCCCGCCGAGCAGAGAGCCCGATGCGGGGCTCGATCCCAGGACCCTGGGATCATGACCTGAGCCGAAGACAGACGCTTAACGACTGAGCCACCCAGGCGCCCCAAGGATGCAGCTTTTAACCACATATTAATATATACTTTACTACTATCATTGTCACTATCAATATTAAAACATTGCACTGAGCCATTTCATAATTGTGTTTTTATGTTTCCCCTGACATCTCTCAGTTCAACCACTGGGAAAGCCCCTGTCTTCCTGTCTGCCTTGTTTTGGTTTTGTTTCATGTACCTTTCCTGGCAACGGGGTCCATTTAGTTGACTAGTTACCATAGAAGCCTGCTTGCTTTGAAGGGTAGTAAATGTTCTAGGGAAATCAGCAAACTACAGGAAAGGAAAGACTGAAAAACTCTTGCCCAGATTGTGAGTCAACAGGTAAATCTGATTCACTTTATTCCACATTACTTCTAGGTGGGGTCTAATCTGGGGTACAAATGGCAGCTTAAAGGTTTTATTGCTTCAATATAGGTGTTCTATCAAACCATTTTTATCTCTATTTGCATGGTTATAACAGATTAAATAAGCAAGTCTCTTGATTTTACCACTTTATTTGATGAATAACTTTCTTTTATTGCTTCGTAAATAAACTTCACAGAATTTTTAGCTTTAGTTCCTATTGCATGGGGAGTGAAGGGGAATTATAAAAGTGTGTTTGATGGTGATAATTGTAAATGACATTTAGAAAAAGACTAAAAACATAGACTTGCTCGATAATGGGCATAGAGAGGGAGAAAGATATTGAACATCTGCATTCATGAGACTTTCAAGTTAAGTCTATAGAAAGAAAAAAAAGTTATTCAGAAATACACAATTGAGGGCTGAGCTTAAGCCAACATGGATTTCAATTGAGCAAATTGTTTCATTCATTTGTAGAGATGGGAAACTAACATATACTTTGTCAAGCATATATTCTTTCCCAATGACCTTTGAAGTAATATTCTTGTTATTCCCATTTTTTAAAAGAGGAAATTAAAGTTAAGTTCAAAGAGAAAGACAGAGGTGCTTTTATACAAGGACCCTACATCCTTTAAGAACAAAAACACAGTAATTTTATTATTTCAGTTGAATATATGAAGCAAATTAAGATTTAGATAGTTCCTAGCATCTTAGAAAAAGTATAACTTTTTTTAAATTTTATTTTATTATGTTATGTTAGTCACCATACAATACATCATTAGTTTTTGATGTAGTGATCCAGGATTCATTGTTTCTGTATAACACCCAGTGCTCCATGCAGTATGTGCCCTCCTTAATACCCATCACCGGGCTAAACCATCCCCCCACCCCCTCCCCTCTAAAACCCTCAGTTGTTTCTCAGAGTCCATAGACTCCCATGGTTCATCTTTCCCTCCAATTTACCCCCCTTCATGAAAAAGTATAACTTTTAAAAACACAAAGAAGGGGCACCCAGGTGGCTCAGTCGGTTAAGCACCCGACTTGATTTTGATTTCGGCTCAGGTCATGATCTCAGCGTCATGAGATCAAGCCCCTCGTTGGGCTCCACACTGGGCATGAAGCCTGCTTGAAATTGTCTCTCCTCTCTCCCTCTGCCCCACCCCCCTCTTAAAAATATAATAAAAATTTAAAAAATAAAAGCACAAAGAAGACAATGGTGACATCCATTGTGCCATAAAAGCAGAGTTACATGGGGACAAGAGCACAAAAAACAGGAGCTTTTGTTCTGTTGTTTGTTGAAAAGGAAGCACTATAGCATTGGCAAAAACAGCCTGCACTTTCATTCAATGGAAAGAAATCAGAAAGTCCTCTGGAACAAGTTTGGGCTTAGTGGAAAATCACGTCCTGGTGCAAAAGTAATAGCCATTGTAGATAAATAACCATTTATAGCTTTTTATCTTGGTTAAACTGTTATCTTCCAGTCTGTAAAAGATAATTTGGGTTTGTTGCAGAGCTTTTTTAAGAAAACACTCTACCTCTTATGAAATCCATCTCCCCAAGCTTTGCTCAAGAGTTTGAAGGCATTCTGTGAATATCTTGGAAATAACATCTCTGAGAAGCCCAGTGTTAGCCCTGAGTAACATCTCCCTCTGTTGAATTATATTTTCCTTGCCTAAATAGCAGGTGGGGCTCGAAAGCAAGAGGATGTCCCTGCAGAGAATTTCTGGGCTTTTCATCCCTGAAATCTAAGATATACTTTAGGAAACGGCAGAAGTTCAGCATCCAAATCAATTTAACACTTAATGGGAAAAGTACAGAACCATTGGAACAAAACAGCTGATAAAGCACTAGATTACAGATTTGCCACAGGGTGAAATGGCCTCAAGACAGGTGAGCTGAAAAACACATATTAAAACCCTTCCCTAAGGTTCCTAAAATTAAAGTGTACTCCAGTCTTAACTATTTTTTCCTCAAGAGAAGAATTTTAAGGGTTTACCCACTCTTGGGCTTTGCTACCGGAAAGTTGAAACAAAAAATTAACATTACATATAGGAAAACTGTATGATTATATTTCTTTATTGTGTTAAAATACACATAACACAAAACTTACTATAATTTTAAGTGTGCAGCTCATTGGCATTGTGTATATTCACGTTGTTGTGCAACCGTCTCCACCTTCTGTCTCCAGAACTCTTTTCATCTTAAAAAACTGAAACTCAGTATCCACTAAATAATAACTCACCATGACCCACCTCTCCCCAGCCTCTGGAAACCACCATTCTACTTTCTATCATTTTTTTGTTTTCTTTTCTTTTTTCCTCATGCCCCACCCCTTGGTAACCACCATTTTCTTTGCTGTTACTGTAAGTTCAAAAATTTTTTTTAACATATACCACCTATAAACGTGTAGAGAGCAAGATGGAGTCACTCATGTCAAGCAGTGACATAAGCAGCCAAGGGCATCACAGCTAAGACCAGATATGGCCAAAACCAGCACAGGTTGACAACACCCAGAACTGACAACTAGCAGAAGCAGAGGAGGTCTGCAAAGGCTCAAGACTGATCAAATCCCTTTAAAAAGGAAGGATTTCTGCAGCAAACTGTCAGTGTCTAGACACTGATCATTTCATGTTTGACCACATCAAAAAGGCAACTGCCATTGCCCCTGAAGGCTCTGCCCTTTGATCTCTGAGCAGCACAGAGATTCTCCGTGGCTTGAACGTAATAAGCGGCACGTGCCACGAGATGCCCTGGACTAGACTGGGCGCTCATCTCAACCGTGCACTCATAGACTGACTTTGAGTTCGGTTCTTGAACTTCCTACCCCTTGTTGTATCTTGTTTGTTGTATGACTTTTTATTATACTTTGCCTTGTGTGATGCGTAAGAAGCCAAGTTAAACATGTAGCGAAAGGTCGTTGAGTTTGGAATCCTGAACCTGCTTCATGATTACGTTAATTTTGCTGTATGATTGAATAAAGCTGACATGAGAAGAGGTCAGGAGCCTGCTTATTAACCCCTTCTCTACCACAAATCACTGCGAAGACCTTGAGTAAGTCATTTCTCATCTGGGCCTTCCTTCCTTCATCTGTAGAGTGCGGGGGCTGAGCTGGAAGATTTCTAAAGTCCCTTCCAGCTTGAAGATTCTGTGATAATACAGAGCTGTTCCCAGGTGCCTGGCAAAACTCCTAGTTTCTGTCTCTGTTGTTTCCCATGTATATTTAAATTATGGGTCCCTCAAGTAAATTTCAATAAAAAGGCTCCTTACCCAGGGTTAATTGCAAGTTTTAAAAGGGGGAAGGGGAGAACCCACAAAAGAGTTGTTGAAAACCCAGAGGTTGCTACCAGGATTAGAATCAGCACTTTTGTCTTGCCAAAATTCCTCTCCGAAGTCACATAGGCCAATCCTCTTAATAAAAGAGGCAGGTTTAGCTGGAGTCATCACACCCAGCCTAACAATGGTGGGAATTTCAAGACATTATAAAGCTGCTGTCATGTGAAATTGCACTTTCACATCTTATCCAATATTACAGGCATCGCCTACTAGGGGGCAAAACCAGAAATGATCAACTTTTAACCAGGAAAAAAAAAAAAAAGGTGTTTATTGAAATCCAAGAAGATTCCAATGCTTGCCCTTGATATTCCCTGGGCTCAGGACCATGGGAAGAGCTTCATAGGACACAGACCCTCTTATTCTGGACATCATGTTCCACATTCTACCAAACATTAATGTGAGTCCACATCTTATCCTAAATATAATATTTTTCTTTAAACAGCAAAAAAATTTATCATTTTTTGAAATTCTTCCATTTTGAGGTTTCTCTCTCTTATTTTATAGTCTGTAATTTTTTTTTCAGATCTTAGATATTTTCATTGGCTTCTGAAATGTGTTATTGCCTCTGGTGCCCAAAGAATTAAAATCTCCATGATTAGCCCCATGTTCAAAATTCTTCTTAAAATGCACCAGATCATCAGAACTGGGTCACAGAGTAAAGACACAATGTGTGATGCCTCTTCCAGATAGCCCACTGGCCAGCTACATCCCCTGAACCCAGACCGTACTTGGAGTCCCCAGAGCCAATTCAGGCAGGGTTTGTATTGAGGTCAGGAGCCCTAACCTCCTGGTTAACCAAATCAGGAGAAGAAACAGAAGTAAATGAAAGTTTCCCTTCAGAATATCAGTTTGAGAACCATTCCAATATGGCCCTAAGAGGACTTCATACCTTCCTAGAAGTTGGTTCTTCCTGCCGCATTATAGGCTGACCTTTGAAATGGAGCTTCACCCACATACCATGGCTGTATTGAAATAGTGCTCAGGTTCCAAGGATGGGAGTTTTCAAGGATAGCAACCTGACACCTGGGAAGGTGGGGATTATAAACCAGAAACTTTGTACTACACTTAGTATTGGAAAAATAGTCTGCCAGAACAGACATCCTCTGTATTCTGACACCTGGTATCTAATCTAGAAAACATTCTAATTGTTCTCATTTTTTCCATGACAAAATACAAGCTGTTGCCTGTATAGGAAAAAAAAATTGCAGATAATCTTGATTACAGGGTCAAGGATCCATTTAGGACAGTAGCTCCCATTCAGCATTGTCTTGGACAGCAAGAATGCATTTCTCTAAAGCTCTCTTTGAGGGTTTCCAAACAAAATCACCTTGAACCTTCATGAAATGGACTAAGTCAATCGACCCAATGATAATTGACACAGTAAACCTATTCAAGAATATGCAGTTTAGAATCATATATATGAAAAATTTCCTCTTAAAATATCTTAGACCTCTGGAAAATGCTGCCCCCTTTCCAGTTATTCCCTGCCCAAGGCTTGTTAGCACCCAAAGATGCTTTAGGTGCTTAGAAACCTTCCAAGGTAAATGGATCCTTTTTCCCTAAACCAGAACTAGAACACATGCCAGACAGTGGTACAATATAGATAAACTCCATATTTTCCTGGAATACCTGAAACACACGATCTCCATCCTAAAGAGAGGATCCCTCTATGAAATGACATTGAGTGATAGCCATATTCAATTCCTACTGATAAATCTGTCTTCTTTCTTTATCCAGGATGAATAGCAAATGGCAGAGGGGGGATGAGGATATTGGGAAAGGCCTTTGCCAGCCCACACAGCTCTTCTCTTTTTCTAAGAAGAGTATTCACTGCATTTGTAAAAGAAACTAGGGGCGCCTGGGTGACTCAGTCATTAAGTGTCTGCCTTTGGCTCAGGTCATGATCCCAGGATCCTGGGATCGAGCCCCACATCAGGCTCTCTGCTCAGAGGGAAGCCTGCTTCTCCCTCTCCTACTCCCCCTGCTTGTGTTCCCTCTCTCGCTGTGTCTTTCCCTGTCAAATAAATAAATAAAATCTTAAAAAAAGAAAGAAAGAAAGAAAGAAACTAAGCAAATTTCTGTTATTTGTATTTCTTCTGCCTACTCTTGAGATGAAAGTCATAGCACATATATCCATTTCTGTATTTCAGAACTGTGCTGCCTGGCCTTTTCCTGAGTTCTGTATTAGTCCATAGGAGAAAATGATAGATGTTTCTTCTTGTTCTTCTTGTTCTTTGTTCTTGTTCTTTATTCTTGTTCTTGTTCTTCCTCTTCCTCCTCTCCTCCTCCTCCTTCTTCTTCTTCCTTTCTTTTTTTTTTTTTTTGTTTGTTTTCTTTTACCATCATACCCCATATGGTCCTGCTGACCTTACTGGACTTGGATCCGTCTGGCAAACATGATTCCCAGATGTTTCCCATCCCTTCTAGCCCTGGTCAGGCGCAGAATGGTGTCTAAGATGGCATGAGATTTGGCTTCAGGGGAATTAGCAACTCTGTTCCGGAGCAGGATGAATGCTGGCAGCCCTGGATGTCCCCTAAAAGTTCCAGCCTGCGGCCCAATATATTCCTACATGGCCCAGACCTGTGGACCAATTCCAGGGAGCCTGGATGCCAAACCAGAACCACACGCATGCGCAGTTCACACCCCTCGCTCCCGCGCCCGCCCTCAGGTTTTCAGGAATGCTGGGCCAGTGTGAACAGGGGTCCGCGGCCCAGAGCAGCAGGTCATGTTCCTGGGGCCAGAGATTCACCTGCTGCACTTCTGATGCAGGGTGGGGAGGGTTGTTTGAGCCAGATTCCTTATGGACCTGTGCTGGGAAGACACACAGGGCCTCAGTGGGGGTCGGGTCTCCAGGTGCCTCTCATCAGCGGCCTTCTGGCACTGCTAAGAAATTTCTGTAATTTAGAGGTGACTGGTCCAACTTCCCTTCTTCCTAGGGATGGGTTGTTTCTGGTTTTGTTTTTTTCAGTTGGTAGCGAGTACAGATAAAATAGTACCTCTCACCCCTGGTTTAATAGGAAAGAGATAGCAGTCTGCATATCCGGTAAGTTATTTTTTAAATCTTTCTACTCACCCAGTATGTGTAGGCGTTGCTGACTATGTGATATATTAGCTACACCACCTCTTTTCTACTTATTGTACATTGGATTAGACAGAATTTCTGGTGAAAGCAAAACCTTGTGGTCAGGGTATTATGGTTTTCAAGTAGGATATGACAAAAAACAGGTAAGAATATTCTCCAAGGAGAGGCCTATGTTGGAAGGTAATTGAGTTAGGTGACTTATTAGGATTTTTATTGAATTTTAAGAACTTGCTGATTTGTTTTGCCCTTAGAAAGGGTGCATCCACTGTCCTTTGAAAGCATATTATGTAGTCTGCAACTGTATCCTCCGTGATTAACATTTTTGAGAGAGTTTAATTTTTAAATGGACTGGGGAGCTTACCACTGGGACTGTTTCTAAAGCCTGTTAGGTATTTCATAACCTCACCATTATGAAAATTTTAGCTATTTGCTCTGGCTTCTGATTAGAACTATGGCTAGAACCCCCTCATTTAATAAATACTTTTTCTCACTAATTCAGAAATTCAGGGTCCAAGTTATGAAATGACTAACTACACTGTTATTTAGTGGTAAGAGATTTTAACTTCAAGAGTTCCTTTCGTCCCATGGTGATACTTGGTTTAGTAATTTGTATTAATTTGGTTAAATCTTTGGAAGAGTCCTAAATGTCTTTTAGTGAAGCTATTCCTTTAATCCCTTAAAGAGGTATTTGACACCCCTGAAATTAATCACCATTCATCCATTCCACAGATATTATTGAACCAGTGCTATACATAAGAGATTCTATGTGGCTAAGGCAGAGGGAGATACAAAGTACAAAAGATAAGGTCTCACCCTAAAGAAAGTTATGGTCTGACAGGGAAGGTATTCTGTCTTTGCAATTCTCAGAGCTTCATTTGCCCTGTTACAACCTCAGAGGCTTTATTTATCTACCTCTTACTTCCACCTCTATAGAGCAGTCTTGGGCATTTTGCTTCGGCTAAAATTTTGCTTTATTCCCAAAGATAGCTCAGGTGATTGACCAGTAGAGGGTGGTTTTCTTACCTTTGGAACCAAGTAGGCTTTCTATGCAGACATTTTAGAATTAAACCCAATGACCTCAGATTTATGCTGTTTTATGATCTTGGCAAAGTCTCCTAGGCAAATTTAAGATTTTCCAAACTATATGAGGTTGATAGAAGTTACTAGAAAAAAAAAGGTAGGTTCTATGACCAAATAATTTTGGGGAGTGCTATATATAAGACATTCTGCTCTTGTTGGTTATCATGTTCATATTAAATGTTATCAGATGTCCAACTATAAAGAAATTTGGTTAACTTTGTTGAATCCAGCATTTTCCAAACTTATTTGAATACAGAGCCCTTTTTCAATAATGATTATTAACATTTCATGGGAAACTAATGTACCTTGGAACATAATTTGGGAAGTACAGTTCTATACCAGGCATTGGCAAGCCTTTTATGTAAAAGGCCATATCATGAATATTTTAGGCTTTATGGTCCAGATAGCCTCTGTCACAAATACTCAGCTCTGCAGTTGTAGCAGGAAGGCATCCATAGATATTACATAAACAAATGGGTGCGGCTATGTATTCCAATACAACTTTACTTACAAAATAAGCAGTGGGCTGGATTTAGCCCAATGGCCCTAGTTTGCCAACCAATGGTCTATATTTTCCACTAAAACTTTTCAAAAGAGCTATAGCTCCATCCAGAAAGGTTCCAAAGTCCTCTCACTGCATGTAATATTCAAAAACAATCAATCCATTCTGAACTTTTATTTGTAAAGTATCTTTTTAGTCTGAAACTAACGTCAACCTCAATAAATGGCTACTCTTTCCATCAGAGGTTTTAAGCATTTGCCAAAAGACAGGAAGGATACTTACTAAAGAACACTGGTTATCACTGGATGTGGGACAGCAAGGGATTTTTGTTTTCTTTGTTGTACTTTTCTATAAAATTTTTGTCATCAGAAACAAAAACGGCAGAAGGTATTTTTTTAAATAATCCTTCTGTAGTACAATATTTTCAAAGTCCTTCTCTTGCCTTAACAATAATGCCACATCTTATTTTCATGGCACCTGGTAATTCCCAGTGCCTTATATGACCTTTATTTCATATCCCCCCTCCCACTTCCCCTTTTAAGTAAAACAGAACAAGTACAGGTTCAGCAGAACCTCAGCTTTCCTTGGTCTCTTTTGCATGTTTTCCACTCTCTCTCATAATTTAAATTTTCACCTCCTTATGGCTGTTTCCTAAATATATGTTCCTAGATCTGATTCATCTCTTATCAGAATCTCCTTGGAATTTATTAAATATGCCAACCTTTGAATCCACCTGAGACTAAGGTATACTTTATGCCTTAGCCAGGGGACAGAGGCAGGATCCTAAGAGAACTTATCATAAATGCTTCTCAAGGTATTTTCTCTGAGTAGATTCCTGGTATTTCTTAAATCTTTCCTTTTGGTATGAGGAATGGGAGGTAGAGGCAGCAACAACTATACATAATAGTATTAGTTAATAAAAAAATAATGGTATGGACAGGAGCAACCTAAATATATGTCCAAACCCAAATATTCTATTGCCCTAATGACATTTCAAAAGTATTTCCTGCCATTTGGGCCATTTTCTAATAGTTGCTTCTCTACTTAACATTTAACATTCACAGTAGTTGTACCTCTAGTCAACATTTATTATTAAACATCCACCATGCACAGGACACCTTATAAATGTTATATAAATTGATTCTAATCCTTGTATTAAACATGTAAAGTGGGAATTATTATCTCAGTCATAAGGATGAGGAAACAGGCTCATAGAGTTTGACCTCTTTTCCCCAAGGTCACAGATTCAAGAAGTGCCAGAAATGGGATTTGCATTCAGTCCTCTTCATCTACAAAGCCTCTCTACTCCTGCAACTGTCTTTTAGCTCAGTAAAAACCAGTCATACTGTTAGGCAAGGCTAAAGTGATGAATCATGGGTGACAGAGAAGGGAAACCAATGAGAGGAACATGGGAGTAACAGAGTAAACAAGAAGGGAGGAAGAAAAAGCATAGAACTTATAAACCCCTTAGTTATAAAGATATCTGCTAGATTATAAATTCTATCAAGGAAGGGTCTAATTCTTTTATTTCTTTATCTCTCACCCTGCTTAGGACCAGGGCTGGGAAAGAATGGATACTTAATGAGGACTTATGAACTGACCCTTTATTAATAAGTTGTTGATTAAGTATCACCATTAATCACTGCTTATTCTTCCCCACCCTTAAGATAGAGTATAGCAGAGGTCAGGGCAAGGTGTGGTAGGTTCAGGGAGGCTTATCAATAGAGGGCATTTTAAATACCTATAATGATCTCCTCATTAAACTCTCTGACCTAAGATAATATTTGAAAAAGTGCTGATTGCCAATAAACCAAAGTCCTGTGGTTGACTTTCAAGGAATTGAGCTGATGAGAAACAAGTTGGATTTCTTTCTTTTTTTTTTTTTTTTTACAAGTTGGATTTCTATCAATGAACAGGTACTAGTTCTTATATTCATAAATATTTATTAAGTACTTTCTATAAGCAAGGCAATGGGTAGGTACTATGCATGGAAACATCCAAATATCCAGATGTCTCTGACTGGAATAAATATGTCTTAAAATGTCATTTTCTTTATCTGAAATATCCAAACAGAGAGCTTCTATGAAGAGGAAAAAGGCCATCTTGGTGAAACACTTCAAAAGAGCTTTGTAAGATACTCCCTTCCCTGCACTGATGATAGTGTGTCTGAATTCCGGTTCTTAGTGAGAAAGTTATTATGGTCCATCTGGGAGGGAAACCCTCTTGCTCCTTTAGAAAATCTCAATGAGGGCAGGAGACCTGTGTCCTGAGTGGATATATGTGCATTTACGTATATTGATATTTAGAGGATGTAGAACAACATGAGTCCCAGGAAAATTCAAAACTAAGAAGTCATATGAAAAAAAAAGGAAGAAAGTTGTGAAACTTGGAGGAGAAGTTGGTCAAGGCTCTATGTTAAGCTGGTGCCTATGATGTGCTTAAACCAGAATTTTCACATGGCTGTGGAACCAGAAGGAACTCCCCATATTCCCAGTTGTCAGTGGAAATCAGAATACCTTATACCTTAGCCAGGGGACAGAGGCAGGATCCTAAAAGAAGATATCATAAATGCTTAAAGCTGAAAGATACATTACAGGCAACTGATCCAGTAGTTCCTAAATCCTGTTGCCACCAAAAACACCTGAAAAGCTTTCTAAAATTGGAGACATAAGCCCCACATCATATACCTAGATTTGATTTCCCAGTGGGTAAGAACTGGAAATCTGCTCTATCAAGCCCCTAGTGACTCTAAAGATAAAATATGACAAATAATGACAAATGTCAAATAATGAGTATATATTTTCCCATAAAATAGGGCTTTTCAGAAAGAAAAATCTCCAGTACAAATTGGAGAAGTAAACTCAGAGGAGAAGGGTATAACAGAATTTATAGCCTCAGAAATATATTCCTATTACATAGTCAGAAGTAACAACGTACAGATGAGAAGACCGAAGACCAGCATTCCTCTCTTTCCTGGGTATGTGTGCTAGGGGAAGTCACATGACTACCAGCTAACTCCTTACATAAACATGGAAACACCATGCCTGAAACATAGGTGTTAAAGTCGTCTACACCTCAATTTTCTCATCTATAAAACGGGAACACTCACATGAATCCCCTAAGAGTAATTTTCTCATTCCAAAAGTTGAATTAAAAGTTATTTCTCCTCTTAATGAGTCTTTACCATAGAAACACTGGTTCATCGAAAATATAATAAAAACAAGCAAATTCGTCCTATTCCTGCCTTTCAGAGACCCTGTGGAAAAGAAAGTGGAAGATCTCTATTCAAAGAGAGGGTTTGCAGTGCATTTTCTTGCCATTCCTGATTCAATTCATTGTACGTCCAAAATGGGAGAAGAGTGAGTGTTATGACTGAATTGTGTCCCCCAAAAAGATATGTTGAAGTCCTAACTCCCAGTACCTGGGAATGTGACCCAATTTGGAAATAAGGTCACTGATTTAATCAAGTTGAGGTCAGTAAAATGAGCCAAAGTCCTATATGATGGGTGCCATTGTAAGAAGAGAGAAATTTGGACACAGACCGGCACAGAGAGGAGACTATCACGTACAGACAGACCACCACATGTTGACAGAAGCAGAGTGGCATGCTGCAGCTGCAAACTTGGGAAGATCAAGGCTTGATGGCTACCACCTGGGCTAGGTGCCGTAGCTGCACCACAAGGACCAGACTCTGCCCAGACTCCCTTGCAAGACAGCATGGCCCTGCTGACACATCCGTTTCAGACTTATGGCCTCCAGAACTGTGAGACAATACATCTCTGTTGTTTTGAGGCTCCCCACCTGTGGCACTTGGTGATTGCCACCCTAGAAAGTGAATAGTGAGTGAAGAGACCTCTAGATCCTCAACAAAACCAAGTCTCTTCCTGTCCTATCAGAGGATGAGGACCTTCATCCACGAGTCTTGGCAGGCAGAGAGCAGTGGTACGGTTCAGGGCATGTCCTTCTGATGCCCAGAGAAACATCCACCGACCCTTCCCTGAGAGTAGTCCTGACACCTGGAGTGGCATCACGAGGAGGGGGGCCAGGCATTCCAAAGGTAGGCAGGCAGGTAGGCTCTCCAACCTACTGAAAGCAAAACCAAACCAAACACAGATGTAAGAGCTGTGACACCCATTCATTTCAAATTTGGTGTTAGCATCTAAAAGCCAAGGGCTGAAATCCCACCCAAGCCTCCTCAGTTAGCTTGTATGTAAGGCCGAGAACCCTCACATACTGTGTGGGATAGTTTGGTGACTACAAGTTCATTACAAAGCGGCATTTGCTTGGGAAACCAGGGCCTCACAGAGGAACTAATGACAGGACACCGTTCTAAGATATTGTTTCCTAACACTACTTGCAGAGGTGTTATGAAGATGAAAATATTAAAGTAGCATGTTTGTAAGCCAAAAGCGTTACCCCCAACATAGGTATGGCTGCTGGTTCTTTATCAACATAGTTTTGCAAAATAAAAAAGGTTTATTATTCCCATTAGTTCACTGGTGGAAATTAAATAATAGGGCCAAGGAAAAAGGGAATGTATGTTCTCACTGTGACATATGCAAATGGAGTATATGAAGAAATATCCCCATTAGCTTGCTGTCTGCCCGGAGAACCAGGCCTTTCGTCTGACATCCCCTACAGGTTAATTGAGGACGGCTGCTTGTTTAAAGAGTCTAGCAATTATTCTGAGGAACCGACTAGCCAAATCTATTCCATTTGATGATGAGTGAAAATGTAGAGCTTAACTCTTCTCTAAAGACAACAACAACAAAAAAGCACAATTTGAAGGTGGGAAAAAGAAAATCTGAATTCTACCCAGTGGTTGCTGCTGACATTTAATACTATCAAGAAATACTAAATTGTCTCATCCAAGCTGCCTTTTAAGTCATATATTACAAATAGGTGAGTTAGGCACTCAATACAATGCAGTTTCTGTAGTAGCTGGGGAATTCAATGATTCTAAAATATTCTAAGCTTGTGGTCTATTTCACTGTCCCTGTAGAATCTTCTGATTAAGTGAGGAAGCCCAGGAATACAGTCATGAAAAGATTTTATTTTTAGTTGTTGCCTTTGGCAAAGTTCTCTGCCTAAATGGAGAGAATTTATTCTTTAAAAAAAAAAACAACGGAGTTTTCTTTTCTGCTGCAGAAAGAAATAAAAATAGCAAAGGCCTCATAAATTATCATTCCTCAGTGTCAGAATGTCTCGCTGTGGAGCCGATTGTTAGGTGAGGGCTGTTACAAAGTCACTCTGCAGGCAAGAGTCCCCTGCCTATTTCCTAACACCAAAATGACAACTGGGAACAGATGAACAGGCCTTTGGGCAAAATCGTATTTTTTTTTTTCCATGAACAGGCACAGGTTTCAGAGAAAACCAGAGATGACCTAGACTTCCTCATCACTATCATACACATCCCTTCCACCAGCAAAATTCTCAATGTCAAAAAGTATTTGCACGCCTCTTGTACCATTCCTAAAAGATGTCAGAATTGAATGAGCTCCACATGTGTAGGCGCTGGGGCCTTTCTCCTCACTCCCCTGAGCCAACTTGACAGCGAGCCTGCTGAAAGAGGCTTTCTAATAGGTCAGGTCTGGTAATTTGCCCACAGCCATCCTACCTGCACAGTTTGATCTAATTGACCTGAAGCAGGAGAAATTTAAAGAGGTCAATACACTGGATCTCTGCATCCCCACTGTTGCCTTCATTCTAATCCCACTGGTTCCTTCACATGCTAGACTGAATTCTGCCATTTCCCTCTCTATCCCCCCAGGACTGTGATATGATGAGATGTCACACCCATGATTATGTTACTTTACATGGAAAAGGGGACTTTAATGCAATTAAGTTTACTAATCAGCTGTCTTGAGAGAGGGAGATGTTCAAATGGTCCTATTCTGATCACATGAGCCTTTTCAAACCAGAGAATTTTATCCAGCTGGTACCAGAAGAAGGAGCCAGAGAGATTTCAAGGGATGAGAGGGACTTGATGCAAGGGAAGCTCTCCATTCCTAAGCTGAAGGGCCACAGGCCACAGGACCTGAGGGCAGCCCCGAAGAGCTAAAAGTGGTGCCCAGACAACAGCCAGCAAGGAAACCAGATCTTAGCCCTCCAACCACAAAGAACCAAAGCCTGCCAACAACCTGAATGAACCTGCAAGCATATTCTTGCCCAGAGCCTCCAAATAAGAGCCCAGCCTCATCAATCCCTTCATTTAGGTCTTGCGGGATCCTCAGCAGAGATCTCAGTGGGGCCCACCTGGACTTCTGACCAACAGAACTGGGAGCTAATAAGTGAGTGTTGTTGTAAGCTGCTAAATTTGTGGTAATTTGTTACCACAGATTACACCATATACCAATATACCCTGTGCTTGAGTCACTATCTTTGTGGCCTGTGGAGTAACCCAGTTCCTCTGAGACTAGGGCCCTACCTTCCTCTTACCAGATCCTCCAGCCTTCTGACCAAAATTCCCAGCTACCAGGGTCCCGGCTACCTGCTTAAAAGATTCCCCTGGTCTTCTGGGATTATGAGCCTGCCTGAATCCCTGTCCTCTGACGTACATATTCTGGGAGATGCCTGATCATTGGGTTCTCCTACCTCTTCATATTAAATACCTGCCCACATCCAATGTTTGTCATTCACATAAACTTAGGGAAAGAGTGTGGACTTTGAAAGCAGCCAGGATTTTGCATCTCAATTCTGCCACTTACTAGTTATAGGATATTGGAAAAGTCATTAAATCTCTAGGGCTTCATTTTTCATGTTGTAAAATAGAGATAATACCGTTCACTTTGTAAGATTTTTAAGGATTAATCTTAATGTATGTAAAGTATATAGTAGCTAATCATTACTACTTCTCTTATCTATCCACACAACTACATAGTTCATTCATTCTGCTGAAATGGAATTCCTCCCAGAGCATTCAGCTGGCTTTGTCTCTCCGATTTCTGCTTTGGTGGGTGAGGCTAGTTCCAATTTCCCACCATTCCCAATTGCCATACCAAGTCAACCTCACCATAGCCCATTCCCCAATGCAATACACTTCTGTTCATTTGTTCATTCATTCATTCATCAGGAGCCTTCCATATGTCAGGTATTGTAAAAGGCACAGGAATATAATGTTGATCCAAAGAGATAAGCTCTCAGAGTTTACATTCTAGTGTGATCCTTTCATGTTAGAATCATTCCATAAGATGCATAAATTTATTGCAATTTTGAAGTTATCTGAAGACCAAGAGGCATGATAACATTACAAAAAAAAATGTATGGAAATGTGAGCAGCATTATTTTTGTATCAGAGAACAACAGGCATTCTCTCACATTTGACAGCTGAGACTTAATATTTCTTTTGCAAGAGAAAAGGTAGTAACTCTTCTGTGGTAATGAAATGTTCATGTTATACTTCAGCAACTTAATGAAAAGAATCACGTTATTTCAGAGATATGAGTGATTAATCCACCAAGAGAAAGCAGGCTGTGGCCAAGGCGGGGAGTACTAGAGAAGTATGTAAACAATCTGCTGGTTGGATCTTAGACTGGCTGCTGCCTTCTGATCGAAAAGAAAAAAAAAAAAAATCCTCTTAACCTCGAATTGGAAGCAAGCCCTGACTCTCCCTGGAGGCCATTTTGTAACCCAAAAGAGCTCATTCCAGAAAACCACTGAATTTATCTCAGTGGCAGTTTATCACAGTGAGTGTCAAGACTGAACAGCTTAACTGCATGAAAAGCCTGTCTGTTTTGGACCCATCCAATGCCATGGTCTTGTAAGGGAGAGTGGTTCACTGAGTTGTTAGCCCAGCCTCATCAATATCACTGTCTACGGCTTGTGCTGCAAAGAAGTAAATAAAAAGCAAGACTGGAAGGAAAACAGAGTCTTCTTTGAGTTGCCTCCTATTTACCAGTAATCCCACCAAGTGTTTTTTTGGATTGGCAAAACTGAGCTCTACATGTTTATATTGGTAACATTTTCCAGTAGGTTCTACCAAAAGGTATCTGAGCACCTTGTGTTGTGAAATTTAGAGAAATGAAAAACATTAAAACAAATAAGCCTTGTCTCCCAGTACGGCCTCCTGGAAAAGAAATTCTACCTTTTTAAGGGCATCAGCCTAAATGAGGCCTTAGTTCTTAAATTCCTTAATCAGTTGCCTTAGAAACCGGGAGAATGTGGTGAGCACCTCCAGGCAGCAAGGTAATACCATGATAGGTTTAATCACCTGTTCCTGGCCATACACTTGAGTGAAGTGAAATTGTTATTATTCATTGTGACTGACGTTCTGAATTTTGCAGATCTTTTGGCACTTAAATAAAATCTATTGCCTGTATCAGGAAGAAGAAGGAGGGAATGTTAGGTACACTGAGATTAGGAATCCTTGTTTATCACTCATTAATGATTTATCTCAGCTGGAAAGCACTCAAAGTGGAATTCAATCCTGTTCGGCAAATTATTGAGTTCCTACTATGTGCAAGTCACCTAGTGAAAAACAGTAACAAATTATATTCACCCTCATGCCTAGAGATCACCATGAATTTTACAAAATAAAGTATGATATGCCCATAATCTGAATATTAAAATGGTGAGAGAAAAACATTCTGTCATTTATTTACTTTTACCAGAGGAAGGCAAGCATTGGGTTTATAGGTAAACAACAGAATCATCACATTTTAAAATTAAATCTCTGAAACCTCCAAAATATTTATTCACAGATATATCACTCTAAGTAAAGATCAGAATTGTGGGTTCTGAAATCAGTCCCTAATTCCATCTGCCAAGGAGATTAGATTTAACTCTTAACTAGCATCACTAAATGAAGGTTTTGGTTGTTGTCTAATTCTGTGTGCCCTCTATTCTAGGTTATTCCAAACCTATTTGTGTGAAGATAATGATGCCTTCTTCTATCAGGACATTTAATTCTGAACTCAGTTATTTGTTGTTTGAGTTTGTTTGTTTCTCATGTTCTTGCTCAAAGTTCATTCTTTGTGTAGTGGATCTTTTTCTTTTCTTATTCTTCTTTCTACTCCCCCTTACCTTCTCCCTCTCTTCACCTCCCAGCTAGAAAACAAAAGTCAAGCATCTAGTTTCATATTTCTCTATGCTCATACCTCATACACACACATATGAGGGGAATCATTGTTTGTTTTACCAAAATGGTATCATACTTTATGCAAGAATTACATCTTGATTTTCTCACATATCAGTGCCAAATATCCTTTCGAATTAGGTTATTGTAGGTCGAACTCACTCCTTTAGCAGATTTGCCATGTTTTTATTTTTTTAAGATTTTATTTATTTATTTGAGAAAGAGAGAAAGTGTGAGTGGGGCCAGGGGCAGAAGGAGAAGAGAGAGAATCTCCAGCAGACTCTGCACTAGGCACAGAGATCATGACCTGAGCTGTAATCAAGAATCAGATGCTTAACTGACTGAGCCACCCAGGAGCCCCTCCATGTTTTTAATATACCACAGTTTATTCACTCATTCTTCTACTAATGGTTACTCACTTTGTTTTTCAGCTTTGTTCCTCTACAAACAGAGCTGCAAGACCCTCCTGTGGACTAACACTTCTATTTCTATGCCACAGACTCACCGGGAGGGAGCTGCTGAGTCAAACAGTATGTACATTTTTATTTTTAAAAATATTGCCAGATTACTTCCCCAAAAAGTATTCCACCAACCATGCATGAGAATGTCCTTTTCCCCAAATTCCAACCTATAATAGGTATAATCTTCCTTTAAATTTTTGTGCACTGACGTGTAAAATGAGTTATTTTTATTTTAACTTGTATTTCTCTGACTCGCACAAAAGCTGAATATCATTTTGTTTATTGTCCATCCAGACTTGTTCCTCTATGAATTATGAATCCTTTGTCCACTTTCCTTTGATGTGTTTGTCTTATGGTGATCAATGTGCAGACCCTCCTTTTGTGTCATAGATAATGGCACTTTAACTGTCATTTGTGTTTGTCTGTATTTTTTCCACTGTTGATCTTTACATATTACCTCCTACATTTTCCTGTTGTGTGATTTACATGTTGTGATTCAGTCTATCTGGAATTTATATAGTGAAAGATGAGGGCTTAGTTTTATTTTCTTCTGGGGAGGAGAGCCATTTTTACCAGCACCATTTATGAACTAAACTATCCTTTTCCCACTGAATTAAAATACAGTGTTCTTTTCTCCTACCCCTGATCAGTTTGTCAGTTCCCATACTAGTAACCCTCCATTTAGGATTGGGGTAGATTTATAAAAATTTTTATTGTCTATTATGCTTAATCCTCCATCACTATTCTTGTTTTCTTTATATTTTTGACTATTCTAAATAGTCTTCAATATGAATTTTTAAATCATCTTGTCAAATCCTCCCCTTAAAGTACTGTCTGGTTTTTAATCGGCACTATACTGAAGTTTATGTTAATTCTGAGAGCATGGATACTTTTATATTAATTCTGAGAGCATGGATTTTTAACTCTTCTCATCTAAAAATATGGCATATTGATCCATTTGTTCAGAGAGTTTTATGTCTTTACATAAGAATTTATGAGTTTTGTTTTGTTTTTTACCATGTAAAGTCCTTATCTTTCTTGATGAATTTTTTCTTAAGCATTACATAGTTTTTTGTCACTGCAGTGAAGGTTTTCTAATTTTCATTTCTAGGTGATTATTGTTGATACTCAGAAAAACTATTGTTTTTTTCATACCTATCTTATTTCATCAATTCTGAAATACATATTTTAACATCTTTGAAAGTGGAATATATCCTATAATAATGACATCTTAATTATAATTACATTTTTAATAGCATATCTTGAAATCTGTGGCATCTTAGATTCTTTTAAATGTGATATACCATAAATAAATAGATAAGATATACCAATCAACTTTCCAATTATTTTTTTCTTCTGTTTCATATTACTGGATTTTTTAAGGTTTTCTAATTACATAATCATATCTCCAAGAAAACATAATTTTATCTCTTCATTTCTAAATGTATACCAGTTATTTCATTTTCTTATTTTGGAGTATTGTGTTTTTATATATTGTGTTTTTATGTTATGGAATGGTTAGCATAAACAATTTTAATTTCTTGCTATTGGTTTTTTATAGGTCTTCATCATAAGTAATTTCTTTTCCAATTTTACGTAGACTTTTTATTGGGACTGTCAGATAAATATTAACAAGTGCCTTCTAAGCATTTTATCTTTATTGGTAAACATTGCGAACACAGGATAAAGGCGCATGCACAAGTTGTATCTTTCCACAATGTCAGCTTTATTCAGTCATAAAGCAAGGTTAACATAATTACAAAGCAGATTCAGAATTCCAAACTCAATGACATTTCAGTATGCCTTTAACTTGGTTTCACTGGCACACGAAACAAAGTACAATACAAAGTCACCCAGGAAACAAGATACAGCAAGAGGTAAGAAGTTAACAAACCAAAGGCAACATAAGTCCATGAGCCCAGTGGTTGAGATGAGGACTCCATCTGGCCCAGGTCCACTCCCGACACTTGCCGCTTATTAGGTTCAAGCAGTGGCGGGGTCTCTATTATGTTCAGAGATCAATCAGGCAGAACCTTCAGTGGATGTTGCCTTTCTCATGTGGACAGATGTGGAAGAGTCAGCATCTGGAGGATCTGACCATTTGCTGCAGAGGTCCCCACTTTCTAAAGGAATTTAATCAGTCTTGGGCCTTTGCAGGCCTCTTCTGATTCAAGTGATTATCAGCTCCTGGCTCTTCCAGGTTCACATGGCCTTACCGATTATCAGTCCTTAGCACTGCCACTCTGCTGGTTTTGGTGATATCTAGTCTTAGCTGCAATGACCTTGACTGCTTTCCTGATTATGGCACTTCTTGACATGAGTGACTCCATCTGGCTTTCTGTAGTAAAATCACGTGACTTTTCTCCTTCAACATATAAAATCGCACTAATAGTTTTCCTGATTTTGAATCATTCCTGCATTCCTGGAATTAATCCTACTTAGTGCATTGTGGTGTGTATGTTTTGATACAATGCTGGGCTCCATTTGATTATATTTTAATTTGAAATTTTTTGCTGCTATATTCGTAAGAGGTGGGACTGTTGTGTTTTATCTGCACTGTGTTTAGTAAGTGTTAAGATTATGCTGGTTTTATGAAATGTGGAGAAAATCTACACCTTTTCCTGTGATCTGGAATAGTTAAATACTTGAATGGATGATTTCTAAGGATTTGATGAAACTCAGCCACAAAGCCATCTGGTCTTATTAACTTCTTCAGTGGATTATTTTTATTCACCTTTCCAGTATTTTCTATAGCATTTAGTATACTAGAGTAGTCCTCCTTTTTGATCAATTGCAGTGATTTACATTTGTTTTAACATCAACTTCCCCTGAGTTATCAAATGTGTTACCATAAAGTTTCATGAAACTTTTTCTTAGATTTTTTCATCTTTTCCACATCTGTATTATGACTCATTTCTCCTTTCTAATCCTTTATATTTTTCTCCTTTTTTTTTTCTTTAGTCGGGTTTATGAGAAATTTATCTGTTTTATTAATCTTTTCAAATAACCGGGTTCCAGGTTTATTTAACCTTTCTAGCTTTTTTGGTTTATTTTCTATTTCTTAAATTCTAGGTGTTATATTTATTAATATATTCTGGTTGATTTTGTGGATATTTTAATTTCTTAAGATGAGTACAAGGTACCTTCATTTTTAGCCATCCTTTAATAAAGATACCACTTACAGCTATGAATTTCATCTATGAATATAACTTCTGCTATGTTCCATAAATTTGTAGTTAATGTGTTCTCATTTTTGCTGCCTTGGAGATACTTTGCGATTTCTGTTTTTATTTTTTTCTTTGATCCAAGAGTTAAAGAGGAATGTTTCTTAATGTCCAAATTCATTGTATAGTTATCAGAGAACATGGATTGTAAAATCTCCACTTTTGTTTTTAAAGTTTCTTTTTGGGGGCACCTGGGTGGCTCAGTCATTAAGCGTCTGCCTTTGGCTCAGGTCATGATCCCAGGGTCCTGGGATTGAGTCCCACATGGGGCTCCTTGCTCCATGGGAAGCCTGCTTCTCCCTCTCCCACTCCCCCTGCTTGTGTTCCCTCTCTGGCTGTGTCTCTCTCTGTCAAATAAATAAATAAAATCTTTTTTAAAAAAATAAAATAAAGTTTCTTTTTGACTAGACACATGATCAACTTTTGTAAATATTCCAGGGACATTTTTAAAAATTACATGATCTATTTGAAGGATATAAAATTCCATATTGGAATACTAATAGATTTTATGGATTATATTATTCATTTCTTCTATGTCATTACTTTTGTTTTCCCTACTTAATCTAATTTTGAATATGCATATTGAAATCTCTCACTTTTTAGCTTTATAGTTTTTACTTTATATACTTAGTAGCTATGCTATTTGGTGCCTACATGTAAAGAAGAAAGATAACCGAATGAAATAATATTTCCTGGATTTGGAGATTTCAAAGGAGGTCCTGGTCACTGTTTGACCACCATCCAGGGCTTCTATTCACTCACAGAAAATATTCTACTGAGCACTGTGAGTGAGTTCCACAATATGCCCTGTAATATAAATATCTGAACAATGTAAGTTGTTTGACAAGAATCTCCATATCTGCCCAATTATTTTACGATTACCTATGCACTGGGGAAGCAGTGAGTTTAATGCTTAAGACTATGGGCTCATGAGTCAGACTGACTGGCTTCTAAAATCTGGTTCTGTCAATAAATTACTTAAGTTTGTTCAGATCTGTTTTTATGCCTGATAAGTGGGACATAGTGCAGTGTACCTCACAGCATTATTGGGACAATCCAGTGATGGAATCCATGGGAAGTTTGGAGTCAGGCATGTAGCATACAGTCAATAACAATTACCTACTGATCTTATACTAAGTTCTTAAAGTGCCCCAAAGACCATGTGTATTAATATGCTTTGAAAAGTACATAAAATTATATACAAAGATAAATGAGTTATAGTATTATTAAAGCAGACAAGGGAAATGCAAATGCTTCAGAGATATAATTATGGTACATATGATTAAAGAAAATAAAATTACATGAAATAATATAAGAGCAATGCCAAAAATTAAGTGCAAGTCCTTCAAGGACAAGGCTGCGCTCCTTTCCACAGCAATAAATCCATGATTTCAAGAACAGAGCTGGTCACACTGTAGACAAAAGCAAAAAAATAATTTTTAATTTTCTGTGATTAGGTACTGTTCTTAATAAATTCTTGCTTAATTAAATAGAATAAAAAATTTAATTTATTACCTCATACCTTTGTTACAAAAGGGACACTTGTAAAAGGTCTTATAAAAATATTTTTTAAAATATCATTGGACTAATATCAGAAAGATTAATCATTCAGAAGCTCAAAAAACAGTAAATCAAAAACCATGACACCTGACAAACTTTGAAAGACATTTAAAACTCTCTGCCTCCATTTCCTCATATAAAGAATAGGCTTATATTTTTAAAATATTAGGATGTTTCAGCTTCCTTGGCACTTTGAAATCCCTATGAGTCAGTAATTTTTGCAGCATTATGCAAAGTGGTTTAAGGAGATTTTTTAAAAAAGTGTTACATCTCCTGCTTTGAATGAGTTTAACTCTAGCTTCAGATTCCTAGCACGCCCTTTAAAACTTTTATAAACCAACATATAAAGAGTGCAATCTAATATAATGTAAATTGAGTACCTGAGCACTGAGGGGAAGAAAATAAAGAAGCTATTAGTGAGAGAGAAAATTCACTACTGATCATCTGAACTCCCCAGCACCAGTAGTTCTAAAACTTTAGAATACTTAACACTCAGCAGTGGAACTTGATAAAATGCAGATTGCAGGTCTAGCTCCAGAGATTCTGATTCAATAGGCCTGTGATGGGACCCAAGAATCAGGATTTTTGAAGACTCACAGTCGGAGGAAGGATGTAATGTCTCTTTTTCTTTCTCTGGAAAGTGAAACACAAAATAATGCTTTACATGCGAAAAGATAATGCCCATATTTCACCTGAATCTCCTCACCAGACAAATGGAGAAGGTAAAACAATCCATGAACACTCTACTAACTCTATATGAGGCATCTATTCATAAAAAGCCAGACCTTGTGCATCACAGAAACATACTTAAAATGTATCAAATATCTGTACTATATGGATTTTCTACCTCTTTTTACCATGGATAAGTCTTTATTTATACTATGGAAACATAACATTACTAACACCATTGATAACTGTGTCATTATCACAGATTTAAAAAATCTACCAAGCCAGAAAATATTTACAAACAATGTGACATTAAAAGCCAATGTAATTAACACAGAGAAAGCACTTATAAATTAATAAGGAAAAGTAGTAATACTCTCAGGAAAAAAGTTGCAAAAAGAATATAAGACAGATTACAGTCCAAGAAATATCCTTGGCTCAAAAAACCTATGTAAAGCATTCAACTTCACAAATATTTAAAGAACAATTTAAAACAACAAGGATTTCAATTAGTGAAGGGTTTTTTAATGATAAGAACTCTATTAAAGTGTAATATATGAAAAATGGACATTCATACAGTTCTGGTGTTGATTTTTTAATTTTTCTGAGAAACAGTTTGTAATACATACCAAGAACTTTTAAAAATTCAGACCATTTTAGTAGTTCTACCTAGGAAAAAATGCTATAGAGAAATGCTAAGATATTCAAATAATTTATTTCTAAAAATGTTTATTATAGGATGATTATAAGAGCAATAAGTTAAAAACAATCTACATATAAAAAACAGGAAGGCAGGGGCACCTGGATCGTTCACTTGGTTAAACACCTGCCTTCGGCTTAGGTTATGATCACAGGGTCCTGGGATTGAGCCCCCACATCATCCATGTCATCCATCGTCAGGCTCCCTTCTCAGCAGAGAGTCAATCTGCTTCTCCCTCCCCCTCTGCCCTTCCTCCCTGCTTGTGCTCTCAGTCTCTCAAATAAATAAATAAAATCTTAAAAAAAAATAAGGCAATTGCATAAATTATGGTCTATTCACATTGTGGACATATAGCCATTAAAATTGTTTGTTTTTAAAGAACATTAAATAATATGAGAAAATGTTAATGTAAAATATTAAGCAGGGAAAGAAATGTTAAAATTACATATTTGGCAAATACCCCAAATAGTTGTTTTTGCATATGTCTGTGTACACATATAACTAGAAAAAATTACAGCAAAGTCTTGAGTATTGTTTCTGAGTAGTGGAATTATGGGTAATTTCAGTTTGTCTCATTATAATTTTCTATACTTTCTAGATATTCTACAATGTGTATGTATTCCTTTTGTACTGAGAACTTAAAAAATTAATACCATAGCATATCAAAGGTTAATAGGATGGAAATCTGTTCCTCAAATAAATTAGACACTTTTATTTCCAACCAAAGGCAGTTGAAAAGCAATTGTTCACATGTATATATAATTGAAAAAAGGACTAAATCAAGTAACCTATGTCATTAATAGAAGTGAAGCAATCAGAGTGAAGACTTCTATGCACTGTCAATATTTACATATTCAGGGAAACCTTAAGTCGTAATTCTTTTTTTTTTTCCAAGTCATAATTCTTTAAGACTAATTTGTCTCTCTTAAGAACTGCAGAAAAATTGATATATGAAAAATTTGGAGGCCACCCAAACAGAATTCAATTCCAGCTTGATTCACAAAATTGTCTTCTGTGGCCCAGATTGTCCTGAACAACCGCTAAAAGAGGTCTACCAGAACTCTCATCCTCCCTCAGAGGCTGGGAGAATAAATATGCCCACAATACTTAAAAGCCTCACTAGAAAATCAAGAATTTGATGGAGATTTAGAATCTAGAATCAGGAAAGACAGGTCAAGACGTCACCGGTTTCTAAACCCAGCTCCACATCAGAATCGCCTGTGGAGCTTGTTAATTAAGATTCCTGATCCTATCCCCAGAGATTAGAAGACTGAGGTAAACTTCAGGAATATGTATTTTAAACATATATCCCAGTTGATTCTAATGAAGTCCAAATACAGGAAATATCATTTGAGAGCTGCTGATCTCATACTAACAAGGCAGTTTAGCACAAAGAGGGAAAGATCAATTACTTATTAACAAAGCAACTGGACACCTTGCTATATATGACCTAAATAATAACAGAAAAGAAGAGTTACAAAGAGAAATGGTCTTTACTGAACATAAACAATCAGTTTGCTAGCATGACAGGGAGGGGCAATGGGAGGACAATTTTGTTGAGTAATACTCTGCTAAGTGCTTTAGGTAGGTAGGTATCTACCTATAAATTGGCTAGGGGTTTGTGTGGCTCTTAGAAAAATCCTGAATGTCAGAATGTTTCCTCTAACTCAGATAACTCTGAACCCAACTTGAAAACTAAATATGGTAAGACTTTTTATCAGTTCATATTTTCCCATTTTCTTTTTTAAAGATCAACTCACCAAAAATCTCCAAAAAGTGTATTTTCTGTGTGATGTTACAGCTATTCATACAAAACAAACACTGACATTTTAACTCTTATCCTTAGATCATTTCATTAGCTAACATTCTAGAATGGGGAATCATCAAGAGAAGAAATCATAGAGTAATGTTACATGAACTTTTATATCTCTAAGCAAAGGATTCTCCCTTTTTACAAGGCACATACTATGTGCCAAGCGCATTTAGTTAGTCTGCACAAACCCTGTTAAGTAGTCATTATTATTCCTCATTTTATAGATCAAGAAATAAAAATGAATGAAAATCATATTAAATATTTTATTCAAGGCCAAGAAACCAGAAAGTGGCCAAGTGAGAATTTGAATCCAGGACTAACCTGTAAGCTCAGGTTCTTTCCACTTCCCCTAGAGCCTCCTTCATTACTAAAAATGTCTTTGTCAGTAGAGGATATTTGAATGAAAGGGCCAAAATGTAGATGTTACTCTAAATGCTAAGCTTTTTCTGTACCTTATCAACAATGATAATTCTTGATTCACTATGTTCTTGTCCCAGAGAAGTAAAAATATATATATATTCTGCATCAGATTTTTAAAAGTTATTATTATATAACTTATGGGGAGACATTACAAATCTAAAATCACCTCGTTGGTATTTTAGTCCTTGAGTGACAGTCCAAATTGTGCACTTGTTCTTTTTAAATGGCCACTGATTACAGGATTGAAAAGGCTTTGTTATATCAGAGTAGTCTAATTTTTTTGAAATTTCCCTGTGGGTCACTGTATTCTCACATATGGTAAAACCTTTTTCAGAGGGTTGTGCTGAAATCACAACAGAAGTTACAACAGGAGTCTTATATCACTTGCCAGTTTCTCTTCGTGTCCAAGAGCTACCTGGGAAATTTTCCTCTTGAGAATCAATCTGGTTTGGAAGGAGAAGAAAGCCAATGACACAGTGATTGTAACTAAGAAAGTATGAAATGGAGATAGTTCATATTTGTATTGTCTTAACAGACTATCACCTCAGTGCAATTTAAAACATCATGTTCTAATTAAAATTTAGGCGAATAGCATGGGAACAATTTTATCATCAAGGAGACAAATTTCTAACACATAGAGTTATGATTTATAATTATTAGCTTTATTATCATCATCACTATATTCATAAAACATCTGAGTTCTAGAGCTTTCAAAAACATATTCCTTTGCAAAATCCAGAGTCACTTTGTATTAACACCAGATTCCATAGACTTTGAACTTATCCCCAATAGACTATTTTTACTGGAACTAAAGATAATAAGCTGCCTGAGTATACTGTGAAATATCCATAGATATTCATCCCCTGGGCCCTCCCAAGTTTTTCTCATTAGTCCTCAGTAGGTCCCTGTGAAGCAGAAGCAGAGGTGCTATCTTCCGTCATCACATGAAAAAAATAAAAAGCAAAAAACAAAAGATAGTGACTTTGTCCAACTGAAGTCATATACTACCCCAGTACAGAGGAATTGAGGTCTTGACATATGAATACAATGAGAATTCATTCTAGATCTCAATGTGTAGAAAACAAGAGTACGGAATGAGGTGGGGGGGTAGGAATAAATGCAGATACCTCTTACCCTTCTCACTGCCTTTCCTATTCCACATTCCCCAAAGGAGGAATGAGGGAATTCTAAAGAACCAAAGCAGAATGAGAACACCCTGGAGAAGGTTACATTTCCTGGCTTCTTGTCATGTTAAGCTAACAAAACAGGCTCTGTCTTTTAGTAAATGAGCATATAACCTTCAATTACCATTCAGATGTAATGACATTTCTAAGCCTAACTCAAGTGGGCTGCTAATAGGGCTCAATTTCCCATCTTTACTGTTTTCTCTCTGTATTTCCATTCTTAGGAATGTATCCACTTGTATCCAATGCTTAAATTCACGTATCTACCTTAATCAGCACAAATTTTGTATTTCCAGCACTAATTTTTTAGTCAAGCTTTAGTTCCATATTTATTTTTGGGAAATAGGATGCTAACAGGACATTTCCACCAGAACATTTTGCTTTAATTCCAAGTGTTACAAAATCAAATGAAGGCACAATCCCCACCTGAATAAGCTTTCTTTATGTGCAGGTTCATTCTCTCCCACCATATTTTCCAAATGATTCAATAGTTTCAACCTTTGACTCATCTTCTAGTCTTTTCTCCACCCCAGCCCTAATAATCAGTTACCAAGTTCTGGCATTTTTCTTCTTTTTATGGTCTCTAGTATTTATCTCTGCCTTGTCATTCCTTCAAATCTAGGTCTTTATCTTCATACAGATTTGCAATTTCCATCAAATTTTTAGCAATAAACTCTATTACACTAAACTCTACAATAATCTCTCTGATACAACAAAGCTAAGTTAGTCTTTATAAAACCTCTAATATCATGTTATTTACTTGCTTAAAAATCTATAGTCTTTCATCATGGCCTTTCTTATCAAGTCCAAAGTCCTTAGACTAGCATTCAAGATTTTCTATTAATCTGACCTTGCCCTGCCTATCCAATCATATAAAACCCTATTAGAAGGGCGCCTGGGTGGCTCAGTCGTTAAGCATCTGCCTTCGGCTCAGGTTATGATCCCAGGGTCCTGGGATGGAGCCCCGCATCAGGCTCCCTGCTCAGTGGGAAACCTGCTTCTCCCTCTCCCACTCCCCTTGCTTTTGTTCCCTCTCTCTCACTCTCTCTCTCTGTCAAACAAATAAATAAAATCTTTAAAAAAAAAAAACTATTAGAACATGATTCCTCAATCCATGTCTTTTGCTTTGGTCACAGTTTTCCTCTTAATGCTTCCTCTCCCCAAAGCACACCAAGTATCCTTATTCTAGTCTTAGCATTTATCCATAACTTCTACTTGGAATGCTTGACCTTCCGTTATCTAGGTGCTACAACTTTCTAACATGGGCCTTAAACCCATGACCCTGAGATCAAGACCTGAGCTGAAATCAAGAATCGGACGCTTAACTGACCAAGCCACCCATGTGCCCCTAGGTACTACAACTTTCTAGATTCAATTCCAATGTCAATATTCAGTAAAACTTTTCCTGATAACTTCTATACAGAATAGTCACATGCTTCTTTAAATGTCTACAGCATGGACCATGTGAGTCTGATTATAGAATATCCTGTGTTATTTTTTAGCTTATTTTATAAGCTTATCTCCCCATGGATTGCAAGCAGTTGAAGAACCTTAATAACAAGAAGTGCTTTTGTTTGTTTACTTGTTTCTTTAGTAAAAGTCAGGGCACAAAATAGTTGCAAGCCTATATATTATGTTTGACGTTGTCTTAATTATAATGATTTAAAATCTCTTTTTTAAATGCTAAGGGTCTTGAGGATTCTTTAACTTTATTCCTTATCATGAAATTTCATTGACTCTACATAAAGCCTGAGGTTATTTGATTAGAGAATCACATTGAGACAGTCACAAATTCTCCCCCCAATATGTCAGTCTTGTTCAGCTCTTTGTTTCCTTTTCCTCTGTTCCTGGCTAGATGTTTAGTTCACGTTTGAGAGAGAGAATGCTAATGGACATTGCAATTTTATCACCGCCTTTCTAAAAGCCAGAGAAAGTGGTGATAAGTCACTAGCATTTTTCTCACACTTGAAAGTGAGTATATAAAGTACATGAAGATATTTAAGAGAGTGCTCAGAGAAGAGTACTTCAAGGATAAGTGCTTAATACTCACAACTGACCCAAGAGAAAGGTTGGCTTGACATATCTGATTGTCCTAGGCTGGGTTCCCAACAGTAGTCCCTGAGACATGGATTTACATGCATGTGACATATTAAGGAAGGAGTCTAACAGAAACTGATAGGAAGTAGGACAAGCACACCCAGAAGGCACAGTCAAATAGGGTATGATTTTAGGCAAAGTCTCAGACTCAGCCTGATCCTGGTAGGAGTTCTGGAGGTGAATTTACCAAATGAGAATTTACCACTCATTTACCACTCAGTCATTGACTGTAACTTGCTCTCGTGCATCATCAGCTCCCAAGTCCTTACAGCCCTCGTGTACAGCAAAGCTGCCTGGTAGCCCAAGGGCAGCCTCCAGCAAGTACAGAGACTACCATGGGCCCAGAACTGGTAAGCAAGCTCCAGAGGATCTGGGTGGAGCAGACAGCATCTTTGGTAGGATGTTCCTACTTCTCTAAAGGAAATAATATATGTGCTCATTTTTTCAAATATTGTGTGTGCATAGAAAAAAATGTTAAAGGGTATAACTAGAAGCATGGCTCTAATCGTAAGATATGGTCCACCCATCCCATTTATCATCCTCTATATCAAAAAACATTGCAACAAAAAATTTTAATTGCCCTTAGAAATGTAACTTAAAAGTACTTTAGAAATTCAAATGAAAAGTCGGATCACATTTGGTTAAAAGGAATGCCTTGAGATGAAGAGCTTCATACTCCACCAACTGAGCCAGCCAGGTGCCCTTCTACCAGATTACTCTTAACAGATAGGTCTGACCAATTCTGTTATCCAATGATATCCAAAACAGCCAAGGTATTCAGAATTCTAGCTGACCTTCCTGCTATCATTCTTTTGCCCATTTAACTTACACTATATGTAGCTACCAAATTACTTTTTTTTTAAAGATTTAATTTTTAAGTAATCTCTACACCCAATGTGGAGCTCAAACTCAAAACCCTGAGATGAAGAGCCCCACATTAAAATTAGAATTCTGCTAGAATAATCCAGATAAAGGCAATGAAGGTGATAAATAATGGTAAAGAAAAAAAACATTTATCCTGTCTTTTCTATATGAACTGTACTACTGATAACCAAATAGTAAGGGAGGACAATGGTGATTTTAAAAATTAGAAGATGTACAGGAATGACTATGGAGATTAAAATTAGCATTAGTTTTTAGTGGTTGTGCTAAACTAAGTGGTAGTGCTAAGCAACAACCACTTAGATCAAAGGGCTGAAGGAAAGAACATGGTCAAAGATCACTGGGAAAGATAGGGACTGTTTTAACGAGGCAACATTGAATTTGTAAGGAAATACTGAATTTTAAATACAGGTGGATATAAACATAAGAATATTCTAGCAGGCAGTGGAAATACATGCCTGGGACTTTTAAGAGGGTTAGAAATATAAACTTGAGCCATCACCAGTGGGGTGATGGTAGAAGCTAAAGGAGTAGAGAGAGAAAGAACAGAGAATGGGATGAAAGGTAATGACCACATCTGGGGAGCAGTAGGATCCTGAAAGAGATAGGGAAGAGGCGGGGCGGGGGGGGCGGGTATTAAGAAAGAGAAGTACCAGTAACAGCAAGATAGAAGGCCAATCCTGGGAAATGTCAGGGAAGATGAAGACAGAATATTTTGTTGATTTTCACTGTTAGGAAACTGAGAGTTATCAAACAACCTTGTTTTCCATCAGTTTCACAGTTTAGGAGTCAGAGTCCTAGAAGAAATCAAAAATATTTTTTTTAAGATTTTATTTATTTATTTGACAAAGAGAGAGAGAGAGAGAACAAGCAAGGGGAGCAGAAGAGGGAGAAGCAAGCTCCCCGCTGAGCAGGAAGCCCAATGCAGGATTCGATCGCAGGACCTTGATATCATGACCTGAGCCAAAGGCAGATGCTTAAGTGACTGAGCCACTCAAGCTCCCCCAAAAGTATTTTTCATTCTATATAATTGGGAACTAAAATAACTCAAAAAAATGTTGTATTTTATCTGGGTAAATTTCCCCTGGAGAATATAATTCTGTTCTTATTCCATAGTTATTCAAATAACCCCCTTATCCTTAAAGACAAAATAAAAAATTCTTCAATTTTTAAACCACCCAGGAAAGGAATTACACCTGTCCTCTTGAGTCACTAAAGATTTCATGGGCTTAAAATATAATACAGGATAAACCCACCATATAAAGTGAGCAATCATGATTTGGGTCACGTGACCAAGCTGGAATTGAATACATAACTCAAGTGAGCAATATAAGAAGCTAGGTGAGGATTCAGGAGTTGTGTGCACCAATTAACAAGCCACAGTTAGGTACAGAAGGCAACCACCTTGAGAAAGAAGGAAGTTTCACAGATGGGAGCATACATGCTAAGTCCAGCACCTGAATGACATTCATGGCCTTGACACTATGGCAACCTGGTGCTCTCACTTGATCTACTTCTAGCCCAAAGGCTTACTTACTTCCCTGCAGAGTCTTGACCTGAATTGTCCTAAATCTCTAGCCACTACAGCTTCCAGGAGCCTTTAAATTTAAGTACTCAATTTATGAATCATCTTTAAATTACTAATATTTGTTCCCATTTCATGCTTTTCAGAGCATCTCATACCTTCATCCAAAATTCATGTTATGTATGTATATATTTTTTTCTTTCGGCACTTTAAAGATTGTGCTATTAACTATTTTCAGAAATCCGATTAAACCTTAAACCCCGTATTCAAAGTTCAATTTTTTTTTTTTTTTTTACTGTCACCATTAAATTGGTCCTTGGTATTAAAGTGACCCAGATTTTCATCATGAAATATATTTGTTATCCTGGCTATTTGCAGTTTGGGAAACCATTTTCACTGCTCAATGACTTGTATCATATAGGTGACTTTGTATTATTTTAAGCACCTACACACATCCTTGTTAGGATTACAGTGATTAAAATAAATACACTTTCTAAATGTTTGAAGGAACTTAATAACATTGTTTCAGAAACGACTGTCCAAGCCATTAGACTGTGTTTATGCCACACCAAGTGGCTCCATTATACTTGAGAGTTGAATCACGCCACCCATGTAGCTGAGTTTTTGTACTCATGGAGTGATCATTACAGATGATCAGTCACTTCATTCTAGTCACTCCACTCTAAGGTCACTACATTTTCCTTGCCACTTAGTATCTTTAAGGAATCAGCACCAATAGCTTTACACAATTCGTTCCCTCCTTTAAAGGAGGACAGGGAGGAAAAATTAGATTTTCCCTGGTATTATTCTAAAATGAATAGAAAATTAATTCTGTGTAGATATGAGATTATGTATCAGAATAATAATCATAATATTATTCAAATTATTGGCTGCTTTGGTGAAGACCATTTATTAATTGTTTTACTGAGCACATTGATATATTACTGACTTAATGTGCCGAACTTTTGTAATTTGAGGCCATTGAAAAGATGCTTTGTGGGAAATAAGGTAAGGAATAGAGTAGGGTATAGTATCAGGGTCTACTCAATAAGTTAAAACTTCAGCTGATCAATTTGTAGTAGTAAAGTGATTCAGAGCAAACAACAAATCTTTGCTAATTCTCTTTCCTTGCTCACTGATAGCCTTACACCCTCATCAATACATATTCTACTTTTTTATCTTTTTTTTTTTTAGATTTTTTTATTTTTATTTTTCTACAGAGAGAGAGAGAGAACGCAGGCAGGGGGAGTGGGAGAAGCAGGCTTCCAGCCAAGCAGGGAGCCCGATGTGGGACTCAATCCCAGGACCCTGGGATCATGACCTGAGCCGAAGGCAGATGCTTAACAACTGAGCCACCCAGGCGCCTCATATTCTACTTTTGTATATGTGACAAATTCAGGATAATTCAACCTAATTTTGTAAACATGGATGGAGCTTTTTGTGTCTATTCATTGTGCTTTGCACTATGGAAAGGCAGAGACAATTGGTATACCCTCTGCCCCTAAGTAAGTAGCTTCTAATCTTATAAAAGCAGATGGATAGCCAATTGTAAAAACAAGCAGAATAAAATAAATTTTAACACAGATATAGAAACAATATGCTGCCAAAAAAAAAAAAGAAAGAAAAGAAATGGATATTTTAATTCTTAAGGAGAGAAGGAATCAAGGGAGGCTGTTTAATCTTTGAGGATTACTTGCTTTCCTAGTAAGAATCAATAAGAATATTGATTTTTCTGTAAGTCACTGAAGATGACCAGAACAACTGAGATTTTATGTATTTCATCTGACATTTCACTGATCTCTGTATTCATTCATTTAACAAATAAATTTTGAGCATCTACTATGTGCCAAAGATGTCACTTAGAAAGGACATGAAAATAAATCTGATAAATATTAGAAGTTTTGGAATAGGACAAGCCAAAGCAGAAAGGGAACAAAAGAATATCACAGCAATACTCTTTCCTAGGGATGGGTGGTTAAATTAGGTTGGAGCCAAAGAGCTGAAGGATATTGGAGACTCAGTTTAAGGCTGCTTTCCCTTTAGTTGGCTACCAAAACTTCAAATTAGCAGGGCAGTGCACAAAATCAAGGGTACAAATGAGTAGAGGCTTCTTCCAGTGCATTGCTTGTTCCTTAAAAATTTCCCCTAAAATTCACTGTGCTTGGTGAGAAGAAACTGCAGGGTCAGAGGAGCCAGACCCTAGGTTCTCAGATGTTCAGACTTTTAAGCTGCAGAAGGGACTGTGTTGTCACCCATGAGTTCATCCATTTACCATACAAGAAATTCTTTCTGGACCACAATCACATACCTCCTAACTGTATCATCACACCTACATCAGACTTGACCATGGCCTACAATAGAGGTCAAAAAAGGGCTGGTGGAACATCATAAATTGAGTATACATATTTATTGCCGTCCCCACCCAAACCCATCTAGAATGACAGTAAAGAAATTTTTTAAGTAAAAAACAAAAACAAACAAAAAACCACACAGATAAGGAAAAAGGGAATGGAGACAATATTTGATAAGGCTTATCAGCAAATTTTAGAAAATGAAGAGAGAATAGATAGGAGTTAGCTGACAATGCAAATCAAAGAAAAGTGGAAATAGAAATGCAGATGGAAGATAACAGCTATGAAGAGGCCAAGCCCCAGAAAAGCACAGGAAAAGAAGTGTCAGTTACCACTCAGGAATCAGTGAGCTGAGGGTGAAGATGAGGCATTGTACTGAAAACAGGAGAATTCAGGGGAATTCCACATTGGGAATGATGATATTCCCTAACCCCCTTCCCTTGATCACCTCCCACTTTGCTGGCAGCCAGGATTACACCACCAGAATATCTTCTTTTGTCTTCAGAATATAAAAATGGAGTATTCCTCTCTAGGAAAAATGACTAGCTCAAGGGAAAAAACTTAAGGACACTGATATCAGGCAGATCCAATCCCCTACAGAGAAGCTCTTCATTCAACAAACACAACCCCCCAAACACACATCCACAAACACACAATCACAGAATCTTGAATCAACTTTTTATAGTATCTCATTCTAAGATAGGAATTTACATTCAAGGCACAACAGATATTCATGGAAAACCTCCAACATGGAACAGAGAAACCAAGCAGACAGGAAAAAAAAAATGTATTTGAAGGAAACATAGATAATTTAGGGAACATGAGGTAAAACTAAAATAAACAGAAACAAAACTGTCCTTAATGTTTTCAGAGATATTCCATCCATAAATTAAGAACAAATGGATTTTTTAATGAAGCATTAAAAGAATTATAAATAGCTCTTAGAAATTAAAAATACATATATTTTAAATATTTTAAAGTTAATAGATGTTTAGAAGGTACATTGAGGAAATCTAGAAAATAAATATTAAAGAACAGGGAAATGGGAAAACGCTAACAAAGATTAGGGTAGCAATTCAGGAAGTCTGGCATCCAAACAGTAGGAGTTTAAGAAAGCATGACTAGGGAAAATGGAAGGGAAGGAATTATGAAAGAAATCATAGAAGAAAATTCCTTACATCTAAAGGAAATGAGTTTCTTAACTGAAAAAACCCACCATATCTCCAACAAAATAAATGAAAGAAGACCCACACCAGGATATGTCACTGTGATATTTTGGATCACCAGGGATAACGACCTTAAAAGCTGAGAAAGAGAGAGAGGAAAAGAGAGGGAGAGAGAGAAAGGGGGTTGAGGAGAAATCCAGTTATATACAAAGCATCAGAAATCAAAATGGCATCAAGCTTCTCAACTGTATCTTTACAAGGGAGAATACTTTTGGAACAATGCCGTCAAAGTTTTGAGGGGAAAAGATGTCCAACTTGGAATCCTATAGCTAGGCAGACTATTCATCAAGTATGAGGGTAAATAAAGATATATAAGAAGATGGGGACTGCATTCCAGGCAGAAGAAGAAGTAAGAGCAAACCCTGCAGCATGACTCATCATCATGGCTTGTTAATAGATTTAATCCTGCAGAGGGAAGGCAGAGTCCTATCAGATGAGGCTTTTAGCCATGCCAAAGAATTGTTCATTTTCCTTCCCAGCCCAGGGGAGTCACTGAAGACTTTGAGAAGTGACATAATCTGATTTCTATTTAGAAAGCCTGGTCTTGGTACCACTGGGGAGCCGGGGTAAGATTTGAGAAGTGTTGATGGCAGGGAAAAAGTGTATCTAAACAAGAGTTGGTATGGGCCTAATGGAAGACAGTAGCAGTGAGAAAGGCTTCCAGGCATTTATGGAGTTAAAATCACCATTAGGTGTCTGATTAAATGTGGATGTTCCATGAACATGTCTAGAATGATTCCCAGGTTTGTACCTTAGGTGACTAGATGACTGATGGTGTCTTTCCCTGGCAAAAGGGAAGGATCTGGAGAAAAGAAGAGTTTACTTTGGGACATACTAAGTTTCTATTATCCTATATGCCACTTTCTCTTTCACCCTTGTGCTTCTACACTTGTTCTATATTCTACTTGGAATTCCACCTAACCCCTGCCTAAATTATACTAATAAAAAGAAACCTCACAACCTCAACCAAGTTCACACTTTACATATTTTTGTGTTCCCTTCCAATTCCTGTCTACCTACATAATTTTACATAGTTATAGCCATAATAGAGATACGATTTTATACTCTGCTGCTTCCACTTAAAATATTTTTAAGTATGCTTCTCTGTTATTCTATAGTCTTTATAACTATTACTTTTATGGCTGCATAATATTAAATCAGGTAGTACTTTCTTATTTTACTTCTCATTTCCACTGTTGTTGAACATTGAAGCAATTTCCAATTCTTTCACTATCTTGCTGAATAATGCTACAATGAGAATCTTTGTGCATATGTCTTTTTTACCCCCTGCCATTTGTCTCTGTGGATATTAGGAAACGGTGAGTTTTTTTATTAGCTCTGATGTAGTACTACGACTCAAAAATATAAGAAAGTTGTATGGCTGCATTTTGTTTTGCACAGACTTTGGAACAATTTTTCATGCCAAATCTATGTTCCTCCTGAGTTTTTCTCTGCTCATTGCCAGTACCACCACATAATAAGTGATGGCACTGCCTTCTCCTGGCCCAGGTCCTTACTCCAGGCTCCTCTGCCCATCTCTGCTACTATGTCCTGGTTGGACCTGCATCTTCCTTAGCCCCCTTAGCCCTTCAAACCAATGACACAACTGAACTGACTGCCTGGCTTAGGTTCTGGTGTTTACCATTGGGGGTAGAGGTGCATGCTGGTCTCCTAATTACCTCTACTCTCAGTTGCATGCAGCTTGTCAGCAATCCTAATCTATGCCCATGGCCAGGGTGTCCTACCCAGCTCAAATCTAGCTACCTGGAACTATGTTTAAAAGGAGAAAGCAGACATAATGAGTAGAGTAAGACCAGTTCAAAATTTTAGTACAGTTGACCCTTGAACAACACAGGGCTGAGGGGAACTGACCCCTCATGCAGTTAAAAATCCACATATAACTTTTGACTCCCCCAAAATTAACTACTAATAGCCTACTGTTGACCAGAAGCCTGACCAATAATTATAGTTGATTAACACATATTCCGTATGTTATAGGTATTATGTACTCTATTCTTACAGTACGGTAAGATAGAAAAAAAATGTTATTAAGAAAATCAGGAATAGGGGTGCTGCCTGGGTGGCTCAGTTGGTTAAGTGTCTGCCTTCGGCTCAGGTCATGATCTCAGGGTCCTGGGATCGAGCCCCACATCGGGCTCCCTGCTCAGCAGGGTATCTGCTTCTCCCTCTGCCCTTCCTTGTGCTCTCTCTGTCTCTCTCTCTCTCTGTCTCTGTCTCTCTGTCTCAAATAAATAAACAAAATCTTAAAAAAAGCAAAAGAAAAAATCAGGAAGAGAAAATACATTTACAGGACTGCACTGTATTTATTGAAAAAAATCCGTATATAAATGGACCTGAGCAATTTAAACCCATGTTGTTCAAGGGTCAACGGTACTTCTTCTTTAAAACTGCCCCTCCTGCATTTCCCTCACTGCAGTGATTAAGAGCACTCAGGTTTGAGGTTGTGTCCCCTTGGGCAAGTTTGCTGAGCCTCTGTGTACCTGTTTTGTCATCTCTAAGATAGGGGTATATGTGTGAGGGCTTAGAACAGTGCCTGGCACATAGGAAGTCTTCATAAGGACTTACTCTTATAGTCAGTCTCCTCACAACACTGGGGAAATTAATATAATCAACAAGGCCCCCTAAAAAGTCATGAATTCCCTCAGAAAATAATAATAGCAAAACATGTAGAGCACTTGTGTGAGAGGCATTATCCTAAAGACTCTACATGCATTGTTTATTAACACTTCTCAGCACTACCTGAGACAAGTGCCATGACCCCCACTTAAAGACGAGTACAGTGAGGTTCAGAGAGTATTAAGCACCTGCCTGAGATCTCACAGCGAGGTCCAGATACAGGGTTTCAGACCTAAAAATGTGGCTCCAAGGATGTACTCTTAGCCACTAGATATATGACCTCTCTGAATAAAGCAGCAGAAATTCAGTGGTTCATGAAGGATGAGAGAGTGGCTAACAAATTACCTAATCTTTGGCAGTGTGATCCTCTGTTGCTGCTCCAAGGGAAAAAGTTGAGTTCCAGGGCACTAAAAACTATTTACAGCCTCTACCTTCCATTTTACTTAGTGCTTTGAACCTGAATCCAAATTGAATTCAACCCTTATGATTTTCTGTTGCCATTGTGAGTCAATGATTCTTTTAACCTACATCTTATCCCCCAGCTGTAGTCTTTGTGACCATTCCTAACTCTTCAGTGTCAGATCAAGGAATATGAGACTTCAGTAAATCCTTCAGAGTTGAGATTAATGAGAAGAAAAAAAGTCGATGCCCGTTGAATGATAATGTTCTGTAGTTCTGTTTTACATTTCAGGATGCAGAAATTTCTTTCTAAATAAAGAAAAATAAACACCTTGTTCTGTGCTCATCATGTAGATCAGAAACAGTAATGATGCATCCATATAGTTAGAAGATGAGTGCCCAAGAAAGAGCTCTTTGAATAAAAGAATTGATAGTAATATTCTCTATAGATATGAGTGTATTGCTGCTAGATCACCACTGGCAAGGGCTATGTTGTGAAGTGTTTAGTTTCTCATTGTGATAATGTGAAAATATAGGAAATGCTATCCTGGGTAGAGAACAAGATGTTCGAGATAAGTTTTGAAGGTCATGGCTACCTCTGAAGATAGCATCTCAGAAGTTCAGGAATATACGTTAAATGGGGAAGGAAAGAGGAGAGAGGATGAAGCTGGAAAAGTAAGAAGAGGCCAGATTATCAAAGGTTTGGAAAGCAATCCAATGTGCTAGACAATGTGAATATTTTTCTGTAGAAGGTGGGAAATCACTAAATGATTTTATGCTGGAGTGACCAGCGTTTTTAAAAAAAAAAAAAAAGATTTCTGGTTAAAAATGATCTTTCTGGTTTTTTGTGTAAGATGGAGAAGAAGGGAAAGAGTGAGATTGGATACCAAAAGAGGGTAAGGGGATATTTGCAAATAGTACAATAGACCAGGGAGGTGATGCTACAGAGGGACCCAGAACTCAACCAGTAGCAGTGGAAATGGAAGGGAGAGAGATGAATGTGAGAAAGATCTGGAAGGTGGGAAAGTTGAGTTTCAGTGGCAGATTTTATTTGGTCTTTAAAGAGTAGAAGAGTGTTTCTCCATTTTTAAATCCATGATCTCTTTTTAATAAATGTGAAAACCTCACATTGCCCCTCCAACAAAATTAATATGTACCCCTCTAAGTGGAACATGACTTACCACAGCACACTTAAAATTCACTTCTCTTCAGTTTATTCCTACTGACAAGGAAATATTTTGTCAAACTTTACTTATATAGTTTGTATTACAAAAAATAAGAGTTTTTATGGGGCACCTGGGTGGCTCAGTCAGTTAAGCGTCTGCCTTCTGCTCGGGTCATGATCCCAGGGTCCTCGGATGGAGTCCCACATCAGGCTCCCTGCTCAGCGGGGAGCCTGATTCTCCCTCTTCCTCTGCCTCTCTCCCCCTGCTTGTGCTCTCTCTCTGTCAAATGAATTAAAAAAAAATTTTTTTTAAATAAGGGTTTTTCCAAATACAAAATTATATTTTATCATAAAATAGAAATATTCAATCTACAGAATAATTTAGAGAGACTGATCTCCCACTGCCCCCACTAGAATCAGGTGTTAGGATGGCTCCTGGCTTTCCACCTTGGGCAGAAAGGTCAGTTACGGTCCTTAAATAAAATAGTGAATACAAGAAAAGAAGTTTAGGAAAGTAAATATTGAATTTAAAGTGAATCGATAAGATTCACTAAACTGAAGACCACTGGAGATCAGGGACCATTTCTTAGCTCTGAGTAACGTAGCCCAAAATTAAAAATGTGTGTTGATCTGATCTGAACTAAAATGCCTGTGGGACATCAGGAAGGAGACAGAGTAAGAGACCCAGAGTTTGGGTGTTAAGGCTGTGGAAAGAGATCTGAAGGGAGATAGTACTTTGGGGTGATAATGGCAAAAGTAAAAGTGGTTTTCAAACTTTTGGTCATGAAGGATTATATGTGCATACAATTTTGGGGAGGCTCATTAACCTCCTAAAGTCTTACTTGAATTGTTAAAGAGTTTGCAGAACCCAGATCAAGACTCTCTATACCAATGATAGTTGAGTCTGGGCTTGGGTCTACTGACTCAAGGACAGGGTAAGAAGAGAACAAGGCTAAGAACAGAGCCTGGGGGAATGCTAACATTTAAGAGGTAGAGGGAAGGAGATAGTCTTCTAAAGAAGAATAAATAGAATAGTCATAGAAGTAGCAAGGAATGGGCACAAGCAGTGTAATTAAATCAAGGAGATTCTTTCAAATTATGAGCTAAGGTCACATAATGTAGAGAGACAGGTTAGATGATGACTGGAAGACGTCATTTGGGTTAAGTGGACACTTGCTGTTTGTTGTCCAGTGTTTATTCTTCTGCCTTCTGGGATGAGAATTCCAAATTTCCTCTGAGAAATAAGGCTGCTGCTTTACCCATTCTTAGCCATATGAATTATGTGGAATTGACCCCAGCCCTTGGTTCCCAAGGACAGCATCTTCCTGCCACAGGGATGGGCACCTAAAGATGGTCTAGGCAAACTTTAGGATTTTATTGACAATTCTGGGACATGGAAACTTCGGAAAGGAAAAAGAAAACAAATGACCTCTGGAGCTGCTGGTAGCCATCTGAAAACAGCCAAAAAGAAGCCAGGTCATTGGTCACATTTATAGGGCACTGGATCAAGCCTTTCCTAAAACTAGTTTAGCTCTGAATGTTTGAATTTCATGAGCCTATTTAAAGCAGATCTGCTGATACTTTGAATATGAAGCATCCAAACTGATACAGCTCTTTGCAGAAGCTGTCCCAATGCAATGATGGTGACAGAAATAAAATTGTTATGGGCTAATAAGTGACTGGGAGGAGATATAATGCTTCAGCAACCTGAACTACTTGCTTTAGTTCTGTAGCAGATTTATTGTGGCCATTTAAAATACAATATAAGTGTTTTGGGTTCTGTTTTCTTTTAAATTCTTTTCCTTGTATGGGCTTTCGGAAACATCAAAGAACGGTGTATTCTCTTTTGGCTCCTTTTCTAGGACATAGATGATAGCTACAAATCTTGGAAGAAGAGTTTAAGTGATTCTTCCCCTAATATATTAACATGCCTTGGTCAGACAACATTTAATTTTATCCACCACTTTTCCTTCCCCTTTACATTAAGCTAATGCAGTGTAACTCTGTTGCTCCTCAAAAAAGCAAACTTAGACATTCTTCTGGAAGCTCCCTATCCAAACCTCATCACCTGTTGCCTAGACCATTGAAACTGCACACTGACATGCCTCTTTGTTTTCATCCTTTCCCACTTTCCATCTAGTTTTTACACAGCAACCAGAGTGATCTTTCTTCAAAATGTAAAGATCATATTCAGAATCATCCACTTGCTTCCCACTATACTAGAATTAAATGTTTAATAGGGTTGCTTTAAGAATAAAATTAGGTTAGATTTGTAAAGAGCTTAGAACCATGCCTGGGACATGTGAGCACTAAGTAATTGTTAGCCACATTATTACTTGTTGTTTTCTCTGCCTGAAACAACCCTCTCCCACCACGTCTGCTTAGTAAGATGTTACCTGCCTTAAGAGTCAATTCAAATATCTCCTCCCCTTTTCTAAGCAAAGAGAAAGACTTTCCCCTCTGTGTCCCCACACAATCTAGTTCATACCTTTGTGATAAAATTACTGAATTTTGTGTACAATTATTTATTTACTGATCAGCATCAGTAAACTCTGGACAACTTGTGTATGCAGCACAGTGTCTGTCATTGTGTGGCCAACATGTTTTATGAACAAGTGAAATTATGGTCTTTACTATTTCTTTGTCCACAGTTTATAATCCCAAACACTAGCAGATTATTTTCTCCTCTTACACAGCACACTTTCCATCTTTCCTGAGACTGTTTGTTATAATGGATTACTGACCGTTATACCTACCCTTTGTTATAGTTTCCAACAACTAACCAGATCTAAAGGTGATCTTTACTTGTCAGCAATACCAATGTCACTTATTCTCTAGAGCCCCTCTTGTGCCAAGAGACCTTAACATGATGTGGCAATTCTCTTGGAATTTGATAACTGGAAGGCAGTATGACAGAAGGAAAATGTTTCCACCAAGATTTGGGTAATTCATTTACTCTCTCTAAACTTGGTTTCTTCACTTATAAAATCACTCTCAGAGTTGATGTGCAGTTCAAGTGGAATAACAGAGATAACTGCATATAAATGTCAAAGGATATATATTTTACATCAGCTGACTGAACCTTGACTATCTAGTACTATACTGTCCAATATGGTAGCCACTCACCACAGTGTTGTAGAGCACTTAAAATGTGGCTGGTCCCAAATGAGATGTGCTGTATGTGTAAAATTCACATCAGTTTTCAAAGACTTAGTATGAAAAGAGAATGCAAAATATCTCATTAATAATTTTTATGTTGAGAATATATTGAAGTGATGATATTTTGGATATCATGGATTAAACGAAATATATTGTTAAAATTATTTCACCTATTTCTTTTTACTGTTTTAATGTGGCTATTAGAAAATTTTAAATTACATATTTGGCTCATATATTTGTATTTCTACTGATCTAGAAAAGGCCTCCCAACTTCTTGTGCATCTAAAAACATGTTGCCATAGGCCTTCGTGCCAAAAGTACCTTGCAAAAGGGTACTTCAGATGGCTTTTCCAACTCTTCTACTAAAGGGGTTAGAGGATTTGTGCTATTACATACTTGTGGGTGCCAACATTACATTTTCAAGAAGGCTGGTGAAAAATACAGGTGGAGGTGATACTGTGAAAGTCAACTAAGCTAGTCAGCTCACCCCAGAACTATACCCTGTCATTGGGTTCATTTGCTTATTAATCAAATGTATTTATTTCCTTTCTTGGCTTCTGACAATTTCTATAATGTCTATGTCCTTGTAGGTTTAAAATTGTTTCTAAGTCACAGTAGAAAATTATCTTTGTGTTGCTCTAAATATGCATAATTATTATCCCAAATGCTGATATGATAGTAACAAAAGTAAAGAAAAAATTCTTTCTTATTTTACCAGTACTTTGCTAAATGTCAGCTGACGCAGACGTGTTTTCTAGTGGCTACTTTTGACATTGCTCCATGAGCTATCTGCCCTTCATACTCATAGCATACCTTCCAAAGAATTAACTAGTTTCTTAATCAAAACTGAAATGGAAATCAAGCCACTTCTCCATTTTTCTGTTGGACACAGAAGTGAAAATAAGCTTCCTATCAAAGCAATGGAACAATGACCCAAAAGGGAGAAAATCAGTGCTTCGGTGGGTTTGAGCAGTAGAGGGTAAAATGTAAGAACATACTGATGAAAGGTAGGGCTCATCAGCTGTCACTGGAACTCCACTGGAGAGGAATTATAATGTTTTAATTAAAATGTAAGCAGAGAAGCATGACTGCAGAGTTACTGACGGCATCTTGATGACCAAAGAATGCATGCTGGTAATCATCACTGTCATCTTACTGTATTATTAACTGAGTAATTGAGAGAGAGAGAAGTAGCATGGTGGGAGAGGGGGGTATGTTCTGGGTGTGTTTTGGTTTGTTTAGGTATATATGTATGAGTATCATTATACCTGGACCATTTCTCTCATTCGTTCACTCAACAAATATTTATTAACATCCATTATGTGCCAGGGCAGTGTTCTAAGTCCAGGGAATACAGCAGAAAACAAAGCCTCTACTCCCAAGGACCTTACATTCTTGTGGAAATTCCCTGGAGACAGCTATGTACCCCATGTGTGTGCCCTAAATTTCTCTTATATCATTGCTCCAGTGGCCTGCATTTCCCACCTTCCTGTCAGCTCCATATCCACATTGGAGCCATATGAATTAACATATTATGCACAGAGAATCCATTTTTAGAATATGGGGAGGAGGGGGAAGGAGTTGAGGGAGACGCAATTCTGGAATCCCCTTCAAACTGGCAAAGCCTTCAATGTTCTATAAGTAACTCCTACTGAAAGAAGCCCTTGTTCTTTTTTATGGCTGATAAGAAAAGGTAGCCCTTGTTATAGCTGGGTATACAGCAATCCACCTTGTTCCTTATCTTTCTCCCTCCTCTCTGGTGTCGTCTCTTTGACAGGGGGTAACAGGGGAACACAGTGCTAGAAGAGGCAGGAATGGACTGTGGCAATGTCTCAGGGTGGGAGGGCTTTTATATGTGAGACAAAGATCCATTCCAGGGAGTCAGGTTCTGATCCTTCCACAAACAAACTGCGTGACACGGGGCAAGTCACTAAACATCCCTGGACTTGGGCTGGTTTTTCTCTCTGTAAAGTGCAGATATTGGAGTAGAGAATCTCTAAGACTCCTCTGGTGTGAAGGTGTTATGCCTTTAAATAATTTAGGTAGCACAAGAGTAAAAAAAATTAGAAACTAGAATAAAAGGCCAGGAAGGAATTTGTGGGCCATATTTGATATTCACCAATAGCAATGGAAGATCAGTAACATGAGAGAAAAACTAGTGTGTCCTCTAAAAAGTGACTTGAATAAGGTCACCAGTGAACAGAGGAACAGAGCATGTTTCCTACGGTGACTTGTGGCCTTATTTTTCAACAGATTTCCACCTATTACACTTGGCAATCTCTCAGATGGACTTGTCATACCCCAATAAATTAGTCTACAGCTGTAGCCAGCTGTTTTGTCAGAAGTAACAGAATCTCTAAGCATATTTCCCATCAACCAGTAAAAGCTGAATCTGATATTTTCTAAAAACAGCTTTTTGCCTTGAGACCACAGACCTAAGCTAACACTGCTGTCCTTAAACATAAAATACACCCACACTGAGGGTGTTTACCCTGGAAATTTTAGGGGGTGTTACGGCTACACGATGCGCCCTGTGATTAGTGCCCCAAAGAGTGGGTAAAAATATGGCAGGAAAATTTTTTTATGCATTTTTTCCTTTTCCTCCACCCCAAAGTTGGAAAATATTCACATGGGGAATCCTTAGAAACCAAAAAACAGTTAAAAAAAAAAAAAGCCTAATGTTTCCAGTCCTTTACATTTCTAATAATGGTGGACCTGGCAGGTTCCACTAATGTTTTCCAAACACTACACAGACCACATACCTGATATAAATAGAACTAGGTCTAAATAACTTATGAAAATAGCACTCTGGGCTCCTGCAGAGGCCATCTGGGAGATGGTCCCTTCCTAATGAGCCTGTGACTTCAGGGAGTCCCAGATTTACCAATTTTGATCCCAACTCTTTGGAGGAATTGAATAACACTCTTTTTCGGGGGGAGAGGAGATGACAGAATTAGGAACAGGGGAAAGGATGAGGACTAGAGAGTAGCCATGGCCAAGAGAAAGCATATGTCTAAGTTCCAAAGACTAAAGCATGGTCAGCAACAAGGACAAATTTGTGGTTGAATCCGTCTACTGCTGAAAACATTCAATTCAGTGGCCCCTTCTCCCTGGATTCTCAGTAAATATTTGACGTTAAACAAGTAGCATTTATTAAAACGTCCCGTATTTACTTAACCATCAGCTCTGTTTATTAGGCGCATTCCTGACAGAATTTACATGGCATTTTGTTTGCCGCCACTGTTTATCATTTCCAGCCACTAGCTGATCGGAGAATAAATCTAGGAGCCACAGGAAGGTGAGGGAAAAGGGAAGGGTGGAGGGTTGCCAGCCTTGGGGGTGGTTAGGGTGGAGGAGAAGCCAGGCAAAATTGGAGGTGCTTTCTTACAGTAGATTTAAATGGCCAAATCAATGGAGTCATTCAAAGCTAAAAAGGAACACTTGAAACATCTTTACAACTGGATCACTGATTTAACTATTTCATACTTTTTCACCCATTTTGTTACTTAGCAAATTCTGAGAATTCATCATGAACAATCCCATATCAGATTAAGCGTAACTGTATTAATTCCCCTGAGAGTACTTAGCACCTAAAGTATCCTTAAACAAATGTGTTCAACATCAGTCTTGTTAAATGTTTCTGAAAATTATATATTTGACTTTAAATGTACTAAGATGGAAAATGTCTATGGACATTTTCATAGGGTTTTGAAACTGCACACACAGAGTCCCATTGCCCTCTGATTACTGTACCTAATTTATGGTAACATGCATTTAAAAAATCTAAAAATTCTAAAACCCTAGTAAGACGTGGCAAATGGATAAAGAATCGATGAAATGTGCACAACACACAAATACGTCTTAATTCTCACTACCTTGAAAAGTAGTAAAGAGAGACACAGAGTTCCACAGTAAAACCACATCCATAAATGTTAACCATTTAAAACCTGAAGAAAACTATGAATTCTCAGGAAAGAAAAAAACCTACACACAGGTTTGTATTTTTAAATGTCTTCATTGTAAATTTTTTTTTCAAAATTCTAAAAGTATAATCATATACTTTTCTAACCTGATTATATCATAAATTCAAGATTACTCTAGCAGAATTCAAAACTCTTCCCATTAGGATTATTGGGGCCCCAGGGCTGTGCAAAAAAGTCCGAATAGAAAGACTTTCTCTTGATGCTTGTTTTGTCTTCCTTTTAAGGCTCTTAATACCCTCCAACCCACTGAAATACTCTCCCATCCCTGATGCTCACAAGCTTGCCTTCCCTGTCAGTGCTCTGGTTTTGCTTGCTTTTCTTATCAAATCTTCCTTAACCCAGCTTTCCCCACCTGAGGGACGTCTGTTCTGCGTTGTACTATGATAGTGAACCATCTGATAAATTCATCTGTGATATCTAATACATTTTATCCAGAACTTACCTAATGATGAGAATCAGCTCACTGGCTTATTAAAAACATGAGTTCCTGGACTTCAACCTATACCTTCTAAGAGCCTGATATACCAATCTGTAGTTTAAAAAAGCATGCCCATCATCCATAAAACCCTGCAGATTTGGGACCCTTGGATCAGTAGTTCTCATCCCTGACTAAACAGTGCTTTCACCTGGTGATACTCAGGCCGTCTGCTGGACACATCAGAATCTCTGTGGTTGATGCCTGAGTCTCAGTAGATTGTATGAGCTCCCTGGATGAATCTACTGTGCAGCCAGAGATGAGAACTACAGACCTGAGTTTCTCAATACCTGGTCCACTGATGCCCACATCAGAATCACCTGAAGTGCTCTATAAAAATGCAGATTTCTGGGCCCCCATGTTAGAGCAACTTAATCAGAGTTTTTGAGAATAGAACCTACACATCTGAGTATATAACAAGCCCTATAGATAATTCTTCCTTACACAAAGTTCTGAAAAAGTCCTCTGCTTGGAGCAGATGTTCATAATTGGGACACATATGAGAAACGAAGAAATGAGAATTGCCTGCCCTAACCTCTGCACTAGCCATTTTGCCTTAGGAGATATGGAAAGGGTCCCGACAAGCCCGACCACGCTTTCTCAAGTGATTTTGATAATGTAGTCTCAGTTGAACATAATTATACTGACCTTTAATAGATGAAAAAGTTCATGGGGCAAATAAGTTTGAGAAATGCTCAATCCTATTTTCTCTTTGATAATCATGATACACATTACCAGCATGGGACACATTCTAGGGAATCCTGCTTCAATAAAATTCCTTAATTTTGATGGATTTGTACATTGCTCTGTAAAGTTCATATGCACTGCTTAGTGAACCCTCAAAGCACAGATAAGAACACTGAGTTATAGAAACATTAAGTGATTGCCTAAGATCTCTGGTAGTAAAGGGCAGAATGATCTGGAACCCAATTCTTTTGACTCTCCCTTGTCTAGAAGACCCAGTTGGTCTCACCACCCCACAGCTGTGATTATGGATGTATAAGAAGAACCACATAAAAATACAATGATGAGTTCCATTGTTCCTGAATTTCTTTTGTAGTTGTTTTTTGTTATTTTTTTCTTTTGAAATATTTCCTTTGAACTGATTTATCTACTACTATGAAGAGAAGGGAGGAGGATAACACCCCAGAAAAGGTGTTTGTTATAATGGCAGCCTCCTACCACCAGATGACCCATATTATCTCCCATCTGTCACAAACCTAATTCATAGAGATCAAGAAGTAACGTGTTTTCGAAAAAAAATAATTCTTTGTATGTGAAAATATGTTCCATGGCATTATTTCATTGATACTTTAAAGTTTTGTTTTAAGATTTTATTTGTTATTTGACAGAGAGATCGCATGAGTGGGGGTAGGAGCAGAGGGAGAAGCAGACTCCTTGCTGAACAGGGAGCCTGACGCGGGGCTCCATCCCAGGACCCTGGGATCATGACATGAGCCAAAGGTAGATGCTTAACCAACTGAGCCACCCAGGCGCCCCTCATTGATACTTTAATCTATATTTTTAGTATCTTCATACTCTAGATGTCATACAATAAATATTAATTTCTAAATGATTTTAATGGATGCCAAATAGGTACACGATAGGACATACTCCAACTAAATGATAAAGCCCGGTGAAATGGGTACCATAACATACTTCATTTTCTGGCCAACACCATGACAGTTATTCAGGCTGTGTATAATTTATTAAATCCACTTGGAGGTGGTAGGAAAGTAACACAAATGGTTACTTTTAAAGGAACCAATTAGTAGTAGACCTGATTACCAGTTAACTAATCAAGTGACTTCAGCCAACTGTTTTAAAAACATGTATAATAAATGTAGTCTTCTCTGGTAAAAACCAACAAAAACCATAAAAAGTATATTATCTCACAAAAGTCTGTGATAACTAAATAAGACTCTTGATGAAATTAAGTGCCTAGAAATAAGTGGCATACCCATATTTAATCCAAGTCCACTTATTTCTGTCTCTACATTCCTTTTTTTCTATAGAAACACAAGATACCTGATTATTTCAATGCAAATTATTCTAGCAATTCAGTAGAGGAGAAAACATTTTTCACTTAAAAGCGTTTTTTATTATGTGTCTCCTAACATTTTGCTTCCTGGTAAAATATTTTTGAGATGTACCTCAGTATTCACACATTTAAAAGTCATGAAGCCGAGGGCATCTGTCTGGCTCAGTCGGAAGAGCATGCATGCAACTGTTGATTTGGGGGTTGTGATTTTGAGCCCCACATTGGGTGCAGAGATTGCTAAAAAAAAATAATAAACTTTAAGAAATTAAAGACATTAAGCTTATTTTGTTTTACCTATTACTTTGGAGTTTAAATGACTTGGTATCAAAGAAATCTCCTGTGTTACTACATTCTGTTTTCATCAGATACAATATTCTAAGTATTTTCGGCAAAATTGTGCTCCTAAAAAATTTCTGGAAATTTTTGGAAAGTTGGACCATATTACAAAGTGCTCTAAAATTGTTTGGTGTGAAAAGGAGACTGGAGAGGACTCATTTTGTAAAGCAACAAGTCTCTTTTTTTGTTGTTACGGGTTCTGTAAGACTGGCCCAGAAAGACTGACAGCAAAGTGGGTATTACCAAGGGTGCTACGGGAGCAGGGGAAACACAGGGGGTGGCATTAAGTTAGGAAAAGTCAGAGAAGTCAATGCTCTTTCACCATGAAGCCCAGAGCATGGAACTCACACAGGAGAAGAGATTAGGAAAAGCAAGAGTCCATCAATACGATGAAAGATTTAGCCTCCCATGTATTCACCAAATAATTACGGAGAACATGCTATTTGCCGCCAGTGGGCCAACTACCACATGCAGTGACACACAACTGTGAACGAGAGAAACCAGCCCCGCCTTTATGGAAATGACTGTCTTCTCCAGTGTTTCTCAGACTTGGGGAACATAAAGGCCTCCTTTTAATGGGCAAAAATCAAATCCTCCCAGATCCCTGGCATTGACTTATATTAATTGTATTAAAATGCTTCATAAAAACACATAAACATAAGCTAGATATGAATACATTATGCATCTGGCTCATGTAGTTACAAAAACATATCAAAATTATAAAATAAATGCAAGCTGAACTCCAACACCAATGCAATTCAAATTAGCATCATTAGTTGAGTACCCTGAAAGATGTTTTATAGAAACCAGCAGTGACTCACACATGTTCCAGCTCCATAACGAAGAGTGTGATTTCCCACATGTGTTCTCTATAGGAGTGCCTATAATCTTTGTTTATGTGGCACACTGTGACACTATTTGATCTCCACTTGGCATAAATCAATAATTTACGTGTTGGGTTCACCTCTGTTCTACTCTCATTTACCCAATTAAAGCACTACTCAGCACCAACATATTTTAAAGTGTGTGTGTAAACATTATATACACATTAAAATATATGTATATTTCTTTAGATTATAATTATATTGAAAATACAAAATTTAATCTTGATGATAACTGATAGACGCTACATGCGCGTGCACACACACAAGGATACATTAGTTCTTCCCTCTTATAAGGAGAGGTGGGATGAGGAACTCAGAACACTGGTCTCGGGAGCATGAGCCAGGAAGAGAGCTATGGTAGGTGTGATGAGCTTTACTCAGAGGAGACAGTGTTATGAGGCTTTTGCAGAGAGAATGCTAGCCAAGGTCCTTAAGGGTTAGACCCCTGTTGGAAAAAGTAATATTTAAACTGGGACTTGAAGAAAGAATTGATCCCACCCAGGAAAAGAGTAGGGGGGAAGACGAGAGCTAATTCTCAGCCTGTTAATGCTGGGGTGTCTGTGCATAGCTTCGGATCCATCACCTTATGGGACTGGTTGTTAAATATTTTTGCATTGACCTACTGGCCTAAAGAATCCTCATATATGAGACAAGGGCCATAATAACAACCTCACAGCATTCTTGGCAGCATTCAGTGAGTTACAGTAATGTTGGTACTTGGCACAGTGCCTGGTGTGAAGTAGGCACCTTTAATTGGAGTTGCAATCAGGTGGTGATGATTAGGATGATTCTTAGTAATTTGGTCAGAAGTAATATTGATAAGACTGATGGTGTATTCGTCAACTATAAAAACAAGTTTAATCTGTGTCCGGGGCCTATTTTTCTTTCCTCTTCATGGATGAGAAGAGGAAAGTGGGACTCTACTATTTCATGATGATATGCATCCCAGAACACTCTGTGCAGTATTTGAGAGGGTAAAGCAAAATAATTATGGCCCCTCAGAGGACAAGTAATTGTCAAGACTTATGCAATGACTTACGTAAGACAATATATTTCCTAGTCTCTGTTAAACAGTTGCCCTCCGTGTTCCCTGTCTGTCGGGAAGAACTAGTAAAGAACTTTGACATATCAGGGTCTCTGTTCTGCAGACATGTGTGCTTTGTAGCAAAAGGTGAACAGTTTTTCACCCTCAAGCAAGTCCCTTTACTCTGAGTGTCAAGGGACAGGGTTGAGGTCCACTCACTCTGATTCTCCGGCCTTGGTAGACCCCCCCACCTGTGGCCCACACTCACCGAAGCCCTTCCTCATTTTGGTCCCCCACACCTAGTAAGCCAGGTCCAAAGTGAAAACAAGAATTGCTCCCCCATGTGTAATATCAATAACTACAGATAGCTGCTTTCCAGTAGCTTCTTATAGACTGAAAGTTGACAGGCAGCCCAACCATGAAAATGGACTCTGACTCATAGAAGTTCAAGACTGAAATAAAAGAAGTATACAGACTCTCAGCTAAATGTGATCTTAGATATAGGAAAATTCCAGTGACAACAAAGGTGGGACTCAGTTTAAACTTTGAATGCCTAATCTATAGTCTAGTCATCTCAGAAGCTCATCCTTGTGGAACACGGCACATACTCTAGTAGCAATGGACACTCCAAGTCAATTGTGGGCACAATACAGCCACTTGATTGTACCAGTCCTGCCATTTATTTCTTGGTATGAAATGACTTACTAAAGGTCACTCAGCTAGTTCGCTTCTAAACTAGGTCTACATTGCAGCCCTCTTGATTTTTAATGCAGGATCTTTCTGACTCTTATTATTGGTCCCTCCTTTCCCACACATTTGACTGCAAGTAGCATTTTAAAATCTCCCACCATTTGTACCAATTTGCATCCAGGAATCTTTCTAAGCTCTGCTTCCCAAACCTGGATTCTCTGTTGCCATCCCTTCATGATTGGTTGCATCCTTGCTCTTTGCCTGCTTCCATGGGCTTGACCATCATACTTCCCTTCATTACCCGTCCTTCAATCACCTAGTACTTGAGCATTTGGCTCAGGGCCCTACACCAAAGACCAGCCCCCTTAATTGCCTTCTGGCCTTTCACTCTTACTTTTAAGTGGGCACAAAAATAATCCCACCCACTTTCTAGAAGAGAGCCAGTTCCTTCTCTCAGAATTGAACTGCTTTGCCATAGGATAAATAGAGAACTGACGGCCCTCAAATTCAATGCTAGCTCGAATGGCTCTGGTCAAATGCTTGGCGTTGTACCTAATGCCCGCATCCTCCAGTGAACTCTGCTAATTTCCACAAGGGTTGATGCCATGGCTATTGTCTCCTGCCCTTGACTCCTTCTGACTCCTGCTACTTCCCTGGCAACTTGTCCTCTCCAGAAGGGACATGGCAACCAAAGGAACCCCAAAGCAGCTGGTACCTGACCCAGGCTATTGGCAAATGCATTTTCTACTGGCCCATCAAACTGGTGAGCAATAGAATCATCTCAGGAGGAGAGTGAGGTGGCAGTCACAAATGTGAATGTGAGTAATGTGAGCTTGTCAGGCCTTATGCTTCTAAAAAGCAGATTTTGGGGACAGAATTAGATAAAGTTTTATTTCAAACTTGCAGGGCTCAGCATTATGCCATGCAAGCCTTCATGCTTTTAATTTCCTGCTAAATTTCATGGTCCAAAAAAATCAACAGATGCTGAAGAAAATTATATTTATGTAAAAGAGCTTCTAATTCAATATGAAAATAATAAAAGAATAAAGGTTTACTTGTGCAGTTCAGAAAATCTAGGCAGAATGTTGAAGTCCAGGAGCTTCCCCTGGGGGTACTGGCATGTGACTGTGACCAGATGATACTGATGCAGCCTTCCCCAACACAGATACCTCCTCCCCAACACCAGTCATTGTCTTCACAACATTTGGCTTCACCCCCTTTCCCAGTGATTTAGTGGTTTTGCCACCATAGCCCCAACTTTGATTTTTATCCACTCAAAACAATTACATTTAAGAAAAAAAATTTCAAAACCAGATATTCCCCCAGCTAGCTTAAAAAAAAATTTTTTTTAACTTGAGTATAGTTGACTCAGTGTTGCCTTAGTTTCAGGTATGCAACATAAGGATTCAACTTCTCTATACATTATGCTAGCCCCAGTTAGACATCTTACTCCAAATAAGTGTCATTGGGTTGAAAGCAAGCTTGGAGAAAGTATTAATGTCTGTATGGGTTTTGGTATATAACAAACCACCCTAAAACTTAGTGGTTTAGAATGACCATAGTCATTATTTTATCCCTAAAGATACTGTGAGTTAACAGGGCTCAGCTAGGCAGTTCTTCTACTCTGTATACTGTCCGCTGGGGCTGTGTTCCTCCAGAGGCCAGATTGGCCTAGAATCCAAGATGGCTAACTCACCTGTTGCTGGAAACTCAGCTAGGGCTGTTGACTGGAGCCCCTGGATTCTCCTCCACAGCCTTTCCATGCTGCTTGGGCTTCTCACAGGGTCCCAAAAGGTGTCAATACACAGCATTACGTATACCACATTTTAATTGCCAAAACACATCAGAATCAGCTCAGTTCAAGGGGAAAGGGAAAAGACTCATCCACCACATCCACCATATCTATGGGAAAAAAATAAAAAAAGTTTTATTATTGGGCCACTAATCAATCCCATTGTTGCTTATAAGGAAACTTCCCTTCGTAGACTCAATCGCAACAGGGTCCAGAGAAACTGATTTACTACTTTTGGATCTTCTTCAGAACAGAGTGAGAATTTCTCACATTACTTGGAGTCTGACTTCAAGGGGGCCTCTTGGGGCTATTGAAAAGATCAGGGGCTATGTAGGCCTGAAAATTCCTACGGTTTATAACCCTGTTGGGATTTACCTTGAACTATATAAATGGAAAAACAATCCAAATAACTTTCCAACATTCTGCCAGATGAGAGTGTAGTGGGATACTCAGGTATAATTGATAGACAGGAGAGAAGTACACTGATTGGTCTGTCAAAGTGTTAAATCTAAAGATGATTTCTAAAATCATCACTCATTTATATTGTTCTTTAGTTCTATTAGAATAGAAGACTAGAAAGGATGAGATTGTGGATTCAGTTCCCATGAGAGAAGTCAAGCTTTGCTTTCTCCACACCAATCTGGCCATGTTGTAAATCTGCACCTTGAGTCACCAGTGGATCTGAAAGAGAAGGGACAAATCGGTGCCACCCCATCCTTGACACTAAGAACACTTCAAACCACATGGCCTTTCCTTGAATACCATTTAACTTTTTCCTATTTTCTTTATCCCAACCTCCGCGCCCCCCCCCCATTAAAAGTCAGGAAAGAAACTGATTATTACTGAACTCTTATATGTATCACCCACTATACTAGGACTTTTTCCCCTTTTTTGTTAAGTCAATATTGTGTCACTTAACCCTTACCATACAGGGTTTTGCATGCTACAGGCACTTAATAAATAGTTCTCATTTTACTTGCTGAGATAAATTTGGAGTCAGGTGATCAGCCATGGCATTAGCAATGTTTCATTGGGTGAGGAGAGCCTCCCTTGGTTCTGAAGTACAGAAGCTGGATATCCTTACCAGACATAGAAATGTATTATTTTTTCGGCTCATATCAGCTCAGTATATGATATTAAATTTGTAAAACATGGTAATAAAACCCTGAAGAAATAGAAGGCACTTTCATAATTGTACCTTAACCTATATAAGATATTTTGTCATGGAGTATCTGTACAAAATGCCATTTGACCATGATTTGGAGATGTTGCTTATTGCAAGCATTTTACAAGCTAATTTTGGACGAATCTACTACTTTAGCAAATTTGCAGTTCTCAAAAATAGGAATTCCATCCAGAAGGGAAAGGCAATTTTCCCTCAGGGCATGAATGATCATTCTCATTTCATTGAAATATTTCAAATATGCTGAATTTAATCAGGGTGGTTTTAATTATCCCCTTCCTCTGACCCCATTTCCACTTCTGCCTTTACCCCCTAAATTCTAAATTATCTTTAGCAAAAGTTTAATATCTACACATTTTTATTCCTACAGTTATTGTTAATGTAGTCTACACTTGAGTTTCTAAGAAGTTGAAAAAGATTTTCAAATTGGAATAATCATCTCTAGAAATCAAAAAGCATTTTAATGATAGGGCAACTTAGTTAGCCTAGAGATCACTCTAAAGAAATCTACTGATCAAGAAGACAGAATGAAAAGTGTTCAGAGGATCTTTATCACCAATAACAAGGATTTAAGTCAAGATAGTATGTGAAGAGAGAAAAGTAAAGATGAAGCAAGTATCAAAGTATATAAAGACTTGTTAGAAGTTGCCACAAAAACAAGAAATATGAATCTAATTCTATCTTGTATAAAACATCAACATTATTTGCTTATTTTAATCAAGATTTTCTTCAAAAAGGATTTTGTTGTCTCATTTACTTTTATGTTTAACAGTATCCAGTATTCTGAATTAAAGCATATATTTCTAATTATTATAGATTTTATTTGATGGGTTTATTATGTACTATTCGTAGACATTTGCTATCACATGGAGATATTTTAATGTATTTCAAGTATACAGATATTTTCTAAATACACAGATATGAATAGGTAAGTAGGTAGAAAGATAGATGATAGATAGATTAAATAGATAGAATCTCCTGTTGAAGAGTTTGATTGAGTATTCTGTCTCCTTTAAGGAGCTGCAAGCTTTTAATTTGGTATTCTAACTATCCCAGAAAAAGTTATCCAATTACCCACTATTTCTGTCCTGTCTCTACAGAAGGTACTGAATGTAATACCCTGTAACAAGTTGCTGTCATCAAACACTGTGCCTGAATCCCTGTTCCAAGTTGTCTTGCCTCCCAGAATCTGACCTCTCCTATCATATGCTGACACTGATCTGTGACACCCAACTGACTGCTGGTGTTCAGAGTTGGTAAACTTTCCTCATCTCTTTTAAGAATAGTGCATTTTGAAGCCAGCCTATACAAACCATCTGTGTGAGTATAGTAAATTTGCAATGCCTTGTTATAATACGGTATGTTGGAGTGATGAAACAAGGCTCAGGATAGCGCTTTCCAAAAAAAATGTTTTCTTTAAGTTGGATCTTATTTAAGAGTTTGCATTCATAATGGTAATCCATCTTTATGAATTACTAGGAGCCACATAAATGTCCCCAAAATGACCACGACTCACTCCTTGGGGTCTCCTAAAAATAGGCATTCGGGTGCCAGGAGTTGACTTTGTAGGCAGTCTGTGATGAGTCTAACCATGCCAAAGAATGCCTACATTTGTCCTAAATCTATTTTTAGAAACCAATTGTCAAAACAACCCACAATGTGTGGATCTGCCGGTGAACTCCATAAACAGATGTCACTTTATTTTTCTATCTTAAAAAAAATACATCAAGCACCGTTTGCTAGCTGCCAAGGAGAACATTACAAAGGAGCAGTAAGTAATAGCTAAGCTCACCCTTAGCTTTTGTGTTTAAAATAAATCAGCTTTCCAGGGTGTCCCATTCCCATTCTTCATAACGCAATGCCTGTATGTCTTTGTGACACATTACTTGTCAAGATTTCAAAGTGGCCCTTGAGATGGGATCTATCTGTGAAATACCCGATCTATGAAAACGAGCCCATGACCATGTTTATTGACAAGTTTCCCCAATAGCTATCTCTGTAGTGTATCATGGAACCCTGAAGACAGATTCTTCTACCCTCTTCCCTTCTACCTTTATAAATATGCCACATAAAAACAATGTTTCATCTGTATAACAGGCTGCTTGGGGAAGGATGTGTGGTGTTAGGAATGGCTGCCATGTTTCCTCTCAGCAGAGTTATATGCTATGTTATCCACCAGAGCCATTCCCTTCTTTGGATGGAGTCAAAATAGGCTCATCATCCAAGAACGAAGATATCCGTGGTGCATGTGATTAAGGTTAACTTCATTTTCAGTCAGGTGCCACATTCCAAGGGGAAGACGGTCTCTGATGCAAGCTCATGGCTTTAGGAGGCTCTCCAGCCGCTCCATAAAAGGCTCCAAGGTGAAGATTTGAAGAATCTTCATAAATAGGTCCCCAGATCCCTAGGAAAACAATGTGAGGTCATCTGTACAAGGTACTGGGTTATGACAACAAAACAGAACATAATTTTTTTTAGAAAAAGTACATTTCTCCCAATGTTTTCTAGCATCTGATTAGAAATTATAAATAGAGGAAATATTTAAATGACCCCTATTTTGACAGTGAATAGACTTGAATTTCCATATCCTAGAAGAAACCAATTTCTTTGTTATGTTTATGAACTGGAAAAACTAATCCAAAAGACATTGTTTTCCTGAAATCTTATATATCAGTACAGCTCAGATCAGTAGGGCTAAGATCAGATATCCTCTCATTCCCTCTATTCAGCTGTATTCAGAATTGCAAAAAAGTTTAAGCTCCAAATGAAAGGGAATAGATAAGTATTTTGCAGCATAAAAATAAACTGCCTGTTAAATATGATCTCTTAAGTAGTATAAAATTTCTATAAGCTGGGATATGTGTTACATGTGGCTCAAAGACTATCCTTCATTTTCCACCAATCTGGTTTTTAACCTGCTGTTCTGAGGCCATAAACTCTCAGAGGGAAGTCCTCTGTAATTTTATATGGAATTTGATGACTTAGAGGCCCATGGCAGGAATTATGGAGAGGGAGTTTTCTCAGTTCCACAGCTCCTATAGAGAGACTAAATCTCATTATCTGAATCTCGAACTAGTTCATTTTACAAAGTCGTAAAATAGTACAAGCTTTGTTAACTCCTTCAATTTCACCCTTTGGGTAAAGTATTCCATACACCTAGAAATGTATATTCGATGTCACTGGCTAGAGAGAAAGGAAAGCCGAGTATGCCCAGAATAGTGGAGGACATAGAGTGGAAGATCAGAGGGTAGAAGATTAGCCTAGTTTTTCATGGAGACAACCCTTCAAGCTTTCCCAGGAAATAAAAGGCTTCTAGTGAGGGGAAACAATAGACCTGAACAGCAGGAGTGTTTGGGACGGGAGCCAGAGAGCAAGAGTCACTAACAGAGAGTGGTAATTTGGAATGAATTGCTGTTTGTGTTGTGAAGCCCCAGGACGCAGCTGGCGTACTCGCTAACCTGAGGACTTGTAGTGACTGCATTGAAATGGTAATGAAGTTTTTATTTTATGATTGCAGATGTTTGTGGATTATTGTTATTAAGCTTATTAGTGTAACACTACAAATATGAGATTTTTATTTACTTGGTCTCTTATTTATGGGAGCTTTGTTAAAGTCTTTTTAACTCAAGTCAAGAAAACAAAAGCCGTGCAATAACCAAAATGTGCTGAACCATCAGGCAGTCGTGGAGTGCGTGTGCGTGCATGTGTGTGCGTGCGTGTGTGTACGTACATATGCGTACCAGCACCCTTAATGTAAGGCTCTGCTACGTTGAAGATAAATCTGAATGTTCCCATTGTGGTTGTGCCTTAAGTAATGTTTTCAACTAATCACCACGCAGGTAAAACAGTCGATCGTTGTACTAACAGTGGTCACTATCACTGGTTCTGGTGTTGGACTGTCCAGCTGATTCTGCCATTTTTAAACTTAACTTCCCCATGCCTCAGTGTCCAATTCTGTAAAATTGAGGGTAAAAAAATGGTACCTTTTTTCCTGAAGTCATTGTGAGGTTTAAGTGTGATCATCTGTACAGAGCACTTAACAATTAATGTTAGCTGTTACCTAAAAAGATCTTGATGTGGAAGCACATTTAAGCATTTTATTCAAAAGGTTGGGACAAAGAATTCTGTTAGAAACTTTATTATCTTGCAGAGTGATCTCTTATATCCAACAATTCAAAGAAGGTTCACACATGTATATTATATGGATAACTAGTTTTCAAGCAATAAAATAAATGATATTCAGTTATTTTATTGTTAGGTGTAGTATGATCTCGTTTAATTATTCAGAAACTGCTGAAGCATCTTGAAATCTTTCAAGATATTATCATTGGTGAATATCAAATAGCATAATAGAACGGATTGACAAAGTGGTTACGATTCCAGTCATAAAAATTCCAAACGATTTTGCTTTCATTATAGTTCTCTTCCTAGCTGGTCAGAAGGACACAGTAAATATATGGGAAGAGAAATGAGCATCTCCAAGGAATTCAATTTCTAACTTGCTAAAATAATTTCCTTAAGTTAGAAAAATCAAAATCCCCCAAAATATGCCATCTGTAAAATAAACTCATTACCATTATGCATTTCAAAATGAAAATGATTACTAGTTGACCGATTAAAGGGAAGCCTCTTTCCTATTGACTATACAGCAATTCCTGCCAGTATCGTGATGTGATGTTGATGATTTAAAACCAATTTGGGACGCTAATGAAGAATCCTGTGATTCACAGTCAAATATGGCTGGAGTCTAGTCATAACTTTACAATAAAGTTGACATCTAATAAAAGTTTTTAAGTGGGTCTATCTTCTGTAATTTTCTAAGAGTTCAACTAAAATAGGTTCATGGTCAGAGATTAAAGAGTAATGGCTGAAGATATTTTTTAAGGTTCCATTTTAAATACTATAGTCTGTATTTTATAAAATCATATGTTTACCTTAATGTGTTGAAAACCTATTTCCTTAACCCAAGGTGGCCCCTAATGACTCTTGAAGCAATAAGAAAACACTGTGTAAATTATAAAGCATTAATTTGGGGAGGGGAAATGTCAGGAATTTGGGAAGCAGATCAAGTTCTCAGACACATTAATACTTCAGAGAGGTAGCTTCCATTAGATTAGTTTCAGTGTGTCTTAAACCAGCATGCACCAATACCACAGGCTGTCATCGAGAAGACTTTTATATAAAAACAAAGTCTTCAGAAATTACATTTTATATCTCATTATTGTAACTTAATTGCTTATGATTTAAATACTTCTAAATTCAAAAACAATTCACTTAAAATAAGTTCTCTTCTGTAGTGGTTTCTCCAAATGGAATTTGTAACTGTAAGTATAATGTAAGCCTGGAGCTGCCAGGGACCACCCCATAGAGAAAGACTTCTTGAGAACGAAGCCAACCCAGAGGAAGGTTGAGCCAAGAGATAGAGAGAGACAGATATGGTGACATCATTTGAGGCCTCCAGATTCAGCCATGCCTCGGCTTCATGATTCTGCAAGCCAATAAATTCCTTTTATGGCTTATGCCTGTTGGAGCTCAGTTTCTTTCACTTAAAACCAGGAGAATCCTTGCTAATGCAGCAACCATGGTCAAAGGTTTGGGGGAAATGCTTCAAATTATGTTTGTCTCTTGCAGATTCACAATGTGCACCAACTTGTTAAAACATCTGAGAAAACCCGCTATAAAGGAACTTGTTTCTCTTTGTTAACCCACTGTTTCCCAAACTTAGTTAATGGTAGACTCTCCTTTTATGCAACATCTATGAACATCTATTTCACAGAGCACATTTTGGGATGTGATGTTCTTCTAAGGCATGGAGGGCAGAGAGTTGTCAGAAATGACCCGAGCAGTACTCCAGAGACTCACTGAAAGGAATTAATCAAGTGAAGTAACCTCTACTGGATAAGCAAGTCTTAAGTGGGGAGGGAGCCAAAGGCAGGGTCTTCTCTACACCCTACCCTCATTTCTCTGTAGCACCAGTGGAGACCTCCATCATGTCTTTAAATGGCAAATTACAAGGGGCTCACTATAATCTGCTATTCCTTCCCCTGCCATGCTCCAGTATTTCAGTGGGTTTTCCTGACTTTATCCCTCTCCACAGAATCTCCACCACCTATTAGATGAAGATGTGCCAGGCTATTTAAAACATCTTCATTTAAGGTAGCAAAGAAACTCATCTTCCAGGCTCCCATGGTATTTCCCAATCCTGCAGTGGCAAACTTCAGCTTCTGAGATGGGTCTCAGCCCTCTTAAATTCTTCCAGTAATGGCCATCTTTTCTACAATCATTCAAGTCCAAAGGCTTGAAACTCACAAGAGCCCCTGGAGTAAGTTCCAGCCTGAGTGCAGAAGACCAGTGTCTCCCTTAAAAACAGAGGAAGCAAATTCTCCCTTGCCCTGATTTTGTTCTCTTCAGGCCTCCAAGGGATTGGATGATGCCCACCCACATTGGGGAGGACAATCCACTCTGCCCGTCCACTGATTCACATGTTAATATCATCCAGAAACACCCTCACAGCCATATGTAGAATAATGTTTAACCAAATATCTGGGCACATCTGTGTCCCAGTCAAGTTGACATATAAAGTTAATTATCACAATAACAAAAATCACATATGCTTCTGTTTCACTGAGTCCTGAGGATTTGTTCCAGAAGCATGAGCTCTTTGGGAGTTGGGCAGTCCCTTCTTGTCATCATGGCCTTTGACATCACCTTAGTTCAGCAGTCACCAGCCTTGCTTGACATCAAAATATAGAGTATTATGGAAACATGGATTTCTAGAATTCCATTATAATCTCCTGAATGAGCATCTGAGTTTGAGGCCCATCTTAGATCAGAATATGAGATAAAGGCCCAGGCCCATTTCCAAGAGATTTTAATAATCAACTTTTTTTTTCATTTTATTTCCAGTATAGTTAACAAACAGTGTTATATTAGTTTCAGGTGTACAATAGAGTGATTCAGTACTTCCATGCATCACCCGGTGCTCATCACAAGTGCACTCCTTAATCCCCATCACCTGTTTCACCCATCCCCCCACCCACCTCCCCTCTGGTAACCCTCAGTTTATTCTCTATAGTTAAGAGTCTGTTTTTTGGTTTGTCTCTCTTTTTGCTTTGTTCATTTGTTTTATTTCATAAATTCCACACATGAGTGAAATCATATGGTATTTGTCTTTCTTTGACTCACTCATTTTACTTAGCATTATACCCTCTAGATCCATCCATGTTTTTGCAAATGGCAAGATTTCATTCTTTATGACTGACTAAGATTCCATTTAGTATATACACCACATCTTCTTTATCCATGCATTTATCAATGGACACTTGGGCTGCTACAATCTGGCTATTGTAAATAATCCTGCAGGGGAATAACTTTAAGGTTCAGAGTCACTGGATGCAGTGACCCCAAAAGCCAGAGCAGGGATTTTAGTAGTTTCCAATGATGTATGTCCCTGTTTCTCACTCCTTCTGGGTTTCACTCTCCTCCTGCCCTCCCCCACTTCCCTCATTTAGTGGGGAACCAGGAAGATAAAGCCATTTGCTGAGTTACTAGGGTGTGGCAGGAATTGGACTATGTATTTTATATGTCTTATTTCATTGTAATCCTCTAGTCAACCCTGTGAGAGAAAAAAAAGGGGGGGGTCTATTTTATAGATAAGAAAACTGAGGCTTAAAAGAGTTAAGTAATTTTACCAAGAGATTAATTAGTGAAAGAGCTGGAATTTAAACTGTAACCCATTTGTTTTCTCAACACATCATACTCCATGATTAGTTTAGGAATACCAGATGGCCCCTGATTGGAATGGATTAAAGATTCAGAAAAGGTAATGTTTGAAGCCTCTTGTACTGGTAAGCAAACAATAACTGGCTCAACTAGTTGACTAGATGTGGAAAGAAGGAAGAGATTGGCGGTTTTCCACTCCATTAGGGAAATCCATAGCATCCTTTGGACAGCACTGTTCAAAAACAGGATCAGACTCACAGGGGCACCAGACACTTTTATGAGATCTTCAGTGTCCCTGTTCTACATCTTCATTCAACATAATAGATAATAAATGACTCTTGAACAAACAAATGATATAAAATTTACATAGTACTTTTATTTTTGGGGGGAGTCTTCAATAATTTCTTGATTCATTTGTTTTCACCCTGAGAGTAAGAATAAGAATACTAGGCATTTGCATAAACGATACTTGAAAAGAGCTCTTTAGTAATTTGCTGTTCAGTTTATTTTATCTTTAGGTAAAAGGTGAATTAGTGTTAAGTATTTTAATCAGCAGTTCTGAAAGGCATCATAAGCCTCCCTTTCTGAATGACATAAAAAATAGCTATTTGGCTGAAACACTATAGTTCTGAAGATTATTCTTATTTAAGAACCTTACATAATTCATCCCTTGGAATGTTCAATAAATGTTTGCTGCCTGATTGACTTTGAGGAGTAGAAGGATTCTCTAACTCATGGGAAGCATTAGAACTGATTGTCACAGACCCTGTGTTCTGCTCTTATTCCATCTTCAGAAAAAAAACAAAACCTTTTATTTGCTAGTATCAGCAATCTAAGAAACACAGAAGTTCAGGTTTGGAAAGCTATTACTACTTAACATGCACATGAACAAAGTATTACTAAATTGCATACAGTATGAATCTATGATAATGAGTCCAAATTAGTATAAATAGAACTGGTGAAAACAATGTAATATATCCCCTAGAACCTGGAGAATCTGGAGGATATTGCTACTAATTAATAAATGTATTCATGTGCCATCAGCTATATGAATAATTTGGTTAATCCTGCAATTTATGGGTTGTAATGAAATGTCAAACACTTCCCTAGGCTCAAAAATCCTATGTGAAGTATCAGCAAGGATACAAGTCTTAGCCAAAAGTAGCAATTATCAATGGACTAGCCTTATTGTGCTCTGGGTAGTTATTTAACATGTAAACATCTTGGTAGATGTGACAGTAGATCTGTATTTCTAAGCAAGAATTCAGCATTGTTGATCCTTGACTTTATTTCTCCTAATCCAAGAACTAATTTACTATTTACTTTCCTTCTTCTCTCTCTTTCTTTCTCCTTCTCTCCTTCCATCCTTTCTTCCCCCCTTTTCCTCCTCCTTCCCACTACATCTCTCACTTCCTTATTGTCTTTCCATAGGAAATTCTTGAGTCTATAATGGGCCAGATCCATACAAAACTCTAAAGTTACAATGATGAACAATATCCCTGAATTTAAGATTTCATTTTACAGAAAAATGAGGGTGGCATAACATAAAAAGAGATGGAATTCCAAGTAAAACTCACTGATTACCTAGGGAGATTAAAGGAAGTTATAAAATATTACCAGAGTAGAAAAATTCAACAACTCATGATGGTAGCATAAAGAAATTTTTTATGAATTTGAAGTTAACAGGTGTTCAATAAATTGAAACTGATGAAAACTTACTGAAATTACTCAATTTCTAAGACTTAACTACTTTATAATGGGAGAGATTCATAAAGCAGACATTTATGATATACACGTCCTTGATGTACATTATATTCGACTATCAAGAATACTTTGTTGCTTAGAGTATAGCAAAGAATTTTACTAATACTTTGTATAACCATATTTGAGCATTATTCATTGTATTAAATACTTTTTCCTGATCATAAAAGGTACATTAAATTATTTTCTGGATTCTCAACTCTGCTTTTATTATATCTGCAAGGAAAATTTTTTCCCACAGTTAATTCATTTAACAAATAATTACTGAATACCTCCTATCTGCTAGGTACTATGTCTGTGATTAAAAAAAAAACAACAACAAACAAACAGACATGGTCCCAGCCCTCATAAAACTTATATACTGGTAAACAGTCTCAAATTGTGGAATATGAATCATTGGCAAAGTTAGAGTTTCCTTCAGAAAAATGCACTCTATAACAAACTTGGCTAGAACACCAATCTCCCAGTAAATAGGGCATGTCTGCCTCTGCGATTTCAGAGTTCTGAAACCACAGAGCATAGGCTTAAAGTAAAATGGAACTCAGTTCAAATTCAGCTCTGCTCTTTCTTGGATCTTATGACTCCATCCATAGAATGAGATTTATAATTCCAACTTTACAGGCATATTGTGGGGAAAATTAGACAGTGTGTGTACAGAGAGTAAGCAGGTATATGGTATATGTGTGTAGTAAACACCCAGAAAATGGTAGCTTTTAATACTGCTCCTCCTTTCCTTTATATCCTATTTTGTAACTAAACCAGTAGATTGGGTTGAAGTCTAGTAAAACTTCAATGCTTGCAAAATGGTATGTCCTGTTAACATTTGTATATTTATGATTGAGGGCTATCTGGAATTTTTTATTTAAATACCTTTGTTTGTAAAGTTTTTCTGAATTACAAGAACCACCATCCTTGCTTTAATACACTAGGTATAGTCTGAGGATAATGCAGTATTTTTTGAGCATAGGAAATTCTGGGCCCTAAATTGAAGGGTGCTGAATTAGTAAATATTTGAACCTATGATTTTTAAGGTGTATGTGTGTATCTGTGTGTGTATGTATGTAAATATGTGAGTGTTTGAGAACATTCAGCACCTCACTGCCAGGATTATTAACATGAACTAACTGATCAGTAACAAAGTTGTTGATGTAGGCAACTCAGAGTCAAGTTGAAAATGGACTGACTCCCAGGACTATATTCTGGTATCAGTAATTGCTTTTAGAATTAATAGGAAGTGTACCGTGTGTCTACTGGTGATGGTGAAATCCTTGATTTGACTTTTCCCCATTCATTAAAGAAAACTGTAATCAATTACTAATTATGGATCACTGTATTCCAGTTGGGATTTCACAGCACTGCTAAATGACACTTGTAACAACTTGCTTCTCCCCTTCCCAAATCATTTTGCTTCACCACATGTTTGATAGTGATAGAAGGATCACTTAAAATTAGTGTTGGAGAGTGCATCATTGACTTGAATTGTAGTCTTTAAAGCATTTAAGTTATGAAGATTATTTAGTAAAAGTTAGGAAAAACTAAAATGTAATATTTTCACCATTGTTTACATGACAGAATTTACTGCTTTTTGTGTATATGCTCACATGTTCCTTTCTTTTCATTTCAATGAGGTATTTGTATTAAATATAACAAAATATAGTCAATTATAAAATTGATCAAAATGAAATTTCTAAAATGCATCTAGTATTTTCTTCCTAGGAATAAGTACTTAGCAATAAGTCTTTAAAATCACATATAAGAACCTATTTCCAAACAGTAGGATTTCTTTTTCTATTCCGCAGATGATACTCTTAGCCAGAGATGCCACATGTCAGTGTTGATTCTTTGATACAAGACTACAATTTCATGGATGCTCAGGGACCCTTTTATTCTTAAATAAATAACTTTACTGAAAATGTATTACTTGTAAATCTGTATCATAAAAGAAACCTTTTCCTCTTTTGACCTGACCTTCTCCCACCTTCATTTCCTTCCTAAAGAGTTTTTTAAGGAGAAAGGGCCACAGGAAATAGGAGGGGTGGGGAATGCTGGGAGGTAATCTTAAAAGAATAAAAAGTGGTTTATCTGGCAGACGCCGGCTACTAATCTGGCATCTAAGTGGCCAGACTCTCTCTAGATGTTTTCTCTTATCGCTAACACTTATAATAAGTGTTATTTATATGTGGAATGCATGATTACTAACTCTGAGCAGCTTATAGTGTTTGGCAGCGTTTTTATTTTTTAAATAAATAATTTTTAAAATATTCCTGCAAAGAAACTACAAGTGAGAGATCTCTTTATTTTTTTTTAAAGATTTAATTTATTTAACAGAGAGATAGAGAGAGCACAAGTAGGCAGAGAGGCAGGCAGAGAGAGAGGGAGAAGCAGGCTCTCCGCTGAGCAGGGAGCCTGATGTGGGACTCAATCCCAGGATCCTGGGATCATGACCTGAGCGGAAGGCAGCCGCTTAACCGACTGAGCCACCCAGGTGCCCGAGAGATCTCTTTTTTAAAGGCTGGGGGGAGAAAGAACATGAAGAGGCCACATCCAAGAATATGCTCACAGATTAAGCCCTGGAACTAGAATACTGGTGTGTGTGTATGCGCGCATGCGTGCATATTTGTGTGTGTGTGTGTTTGTGTGTGTGTATTTGAATGTCTCTCAATTTCTGTCCTTAATTCTCTCAGTTTTAAGATTTCACTGTTTCTGTGCTTCTCTAACTGGTTTCCTGCCTTCAATGGCTTCATCCACCAATCCTTGGCAAAGCTAATTTTCCCTTCTCTTGCCATATACTTCTGAATTGTTCTTTGCCAGTGTATCTTATATAAGCCATAGGCTTCATTTCTTGTCCTGAATCTCGCGGTTGACTCTACTGAAATATGGCGAAGCTGGAGGAATGCATTTGATCTGATGATTCAGAATCCCCTGACATGCATGTCAGCTTGACAGTAATTCCAAAGAACATAGTTGCAGGAGAGATGAAAAAGAGAGGTTTGTGTATGTTTTAGTGGTCTTTCTGTAGAGACTCTGATAAGAAAGGTCTAACTTCCACCATGTCCAGGACAAAGGGCAAGGGGATGGTAGTGCCCCATCAACTCCTACAGAGTCAACAAACCCTTACCGAGCACCATGAAAGCCCCAGATACTGTGCTGAACCATATATGGGATGCAGAAACAAATGAGAGCATGTTCTACTTTCTTGAATTTTGAACTCCCGTCCAACAGAAAGGCTAGGCATGTAAACAGGCCTAACCATAAAGTGGAATGAGTCATAGTAAACTGTAAGTTTTTTTTTTTTTCTTTTAAGTATGGGGGTCTGCAGAATAGAATATCCTATCCATTCATGTATGTGGTTTATCCACCCCACCCCATTTGAAAGGCACTTTGGCCCATTGCATGATGACTAGTGTTTCTCAAACCTGGAAACTTTCGCTAGTAATTGTGGGTAGACTGGACCAGCAGTGTCATAGGTATATCCCTCTCAACAAACACTGTAACAAGTGTTTTTTGCCTCTGAGAAACAGTGACAGAGATGAAGCACTAGGTCTGTGGGTCCGTGGGTTGGTAGTTCCCATCCTCAAGTAGTCATTTAATTGAAAAGATTTTTTTTTATTTATTAGAGAAAAAAGTGGCACAGTTTTTCAGGGATATATTCGCATTAAATGTCAATTTGTAAGTGATAACATGAAAAGTGGCAGATGATTAATTCCTGATGTGGTCAGTGACACTGGAGTAATTAAAAGTTGGGAGACATTCTGAAAACCCACGGGTGGATGTTAGGAAATTTAAACCTCTCCCAGTGTTCTTGGAGTATTTTCACTGAGCCTTGTGCATGTGTCAAACTGGTTGGCAATATACCAAAATCAGAATTGATTTATACCAATAAAGTACTAAGAATGGAGATAGGGTTTCTTAGAGAGCAAAGATACCAATCTAGTATTGTTCAGCTAGTAAGAGATGAATTTCAGGCAAAGGAAAGAGAATTTTATCAGCTCTTGCAAATTGTGGTACCAAGATTAATGCTGGATAACTTTGATTTCATTCCTTTTCCAAAGAAGCTACTTTTTCAGATGCAAGTTTCAAGCTTTTTGGCTGAGTTTCTAATTCTGAATGCTCAAGAAGGATTCAAAAATGTAAAGTATCTACAGAAGGACAAAAAAAAAAAACACCTAAGAGAAGTTTTTCTAGTAAAAAGTTTAATAAGCAGTCACTTCGATATAAGATGCAATAAATTACCAGTGCCTTAAGATTTTAAGTACTAGATAATATTACCCTAATCAATATAAAAATTAATTATTATTATATTACCATATGATCCAGCAATTCCACTAGTGGGTGTTTACCCAAAGAAAATGAAAGGACTAACTCAGAAAGATACAGCACCCCTGTGTTTATTTACAATATATTGTATATTGTATACAAGTATATTATTTACAATAGCCAAAATATGGGAGCAACCCACTTGCCTATGTATAGATGAGTGGATAAATAAGATGTATATACTATGGAATATTACTCAGCCATAAAAAAGAATGAAATATTGCCATTTGCATTGACATGAATGAACCTAGAGGGTATAATGCTAAGTGAAATAAGTCAATCGGACAAAGACAAATACCATATGATTTCACTCACATGTAGAATTTAAGAAACAAAACAAATGAACAAAGAATAAAAAGAGATAAACAAACAAACAAGAAAAAAAAACAGGAGCGCCTGGTTGGCTCAGTCAGTAAAACATGCAACTCTTGATCTTGGAGTCATGAGTTCAAGCCCCACATTGGGGGGTAGATTTCCTTAAAAAAAACACACACACACAACAAAAGCAGACTCCTAAATACAGAGAACAAACTGGTGGGTGCCAGAGGGGGGGTGGGTAGGGGGATAGGGAAAATAGATAAAGGGGATTAAGAATACACTTATCTTTTTTTTTTTTAAAGGTTTTATTTATTTTTTTGACAGAGAGAGACACAGTGAGAGAGGGAACACAAGCAGGGGGAGTGGGAGAGAGAGAAGCAGGCTTCCCGCTGAGCAGGGAGCCCGATGTGGAACTCGATCCCAGGACCCTGGGATCATGACCTGAGCCGAAGGCAGACGCTTAACCGCCTGAGCCACTCAGGCGCCCAAGAATACACTTATCTTGACAAGCACTGAGAAATGTATAGAATTGTTGAATCATTTATATTGTACACCTGAAACTAATATAACACTGTATGTTAATTATACTTGAATAAAAAAATCTAATGAATAATTATTCCATAAATTCTTGAATTCCCACAGTGTTCGTTACGGCAAGAGTGAGAAGGTACTCCTTGTTTTGACGTTAAAATCACCCTAATGAACCTAAGAACTATAATCATGTGACACCCTTGCCCTGTTCTACTCATGGCTGAGAACCACACACTTACATGCAGCTTGTCTCTTTGAGTCGTTAGTCCAAATGAGCTGCAAGAAAACAATTCACAATGTGACTAGAGCAAAATACACACACACACACACACGCACACACACACACACACCTGGTTTGTTGAATTTAAGTTGGCCCTAACGAGAAGTAACTTTCATACCTTTGAGTCTTTCACTAATAAATACTTTATTTTATTTTATTTTTTTCTAAAGATTTTATTTATTTATTTGACAGAGAGAGACACAGCAAGAGAGAGAGCACAAGCAGGGGGAGTGGGAGAGGGAGAAGCAGGCTTCCCACGGAGCAGGGAGCCCGATGCGGGGCTTGATCCCAGGACTCTGGGGTCATGACCTGAGCCGAAGGCAGACGCTTAACGACTGAGCCACCCAGGTGCCCCTCACTAATAAATACTTTAAACACCAATTAAACCCTTGCTAAAATCCATTTGCTGCATTATAAATGCAGGTATGAAGGACATTACATACTTGCTGATCTAGGTTTTTTTTCATTTTGAAGTATATCTAATGATCAGAATTTCATAATCCTAACCATTAAATAGGCTGTATTCTCTCAGTGGTTATCAGTCTATACAAGAGGGTGAAAATTCAGCAAGTGGCAGTGTGTTAGGATTCTCCAGGGAAATAGAACCAATAGGAGATATCTATATCCATATATATAGCTGAAAATGAATAGATATAGATAGATATAGATACAGATATCTTGGGACTTCTCAGCCTCCAAAATCATGGGAGCCAATTCATATTCATATATATATATTTTGGAGGCAGAGAAGTCCCACAGTCTGCCATCTGCAAGCTTGAGAACGAGGAAAGCCTGTAGTGTAATTTGGTCTGAGTCCAAAGGCCCAAGAACCAGAAGCGCAGATGTCCAAGGACAGGAGAAAACGGATGTCCCAGCTCAAGCGGAGAGCAAATTCTCCCTTCCTCCACTTCTCTGTTCTATTCAGGCCCTCGACTGGATGATGCCACTCAGTCTACCGATTCGAATGCTGCTGCTGTCTTCTGGAAACAACCTCACAGACACGCCCAGAAATGTTTTATTAGCTCTTCAGCTATTCCTTAGACCAGTCAAGTTGACACAGATCAAGCTGACACCCATCATAGGTGGTGGTGTCCGCTTCACTAACAGCATCACCTCTGACATTCATATATAGCCTTTTTATGTGCCTGGCACTGTGCTAAGCATTTTATTTGCACGATCTCAGTCCTCTCAACATAATGTGACAGGTGATGTATCCTAATTATCTCCATTCTCCAGATGAGGGAACTGAGGCTTAGAGAAATTGAGCAACTTGCCCAAGATCCTAGGGTAAGAGGCAGAGCAGACATTAAACGCATAGTTCTCTCTGATACCAAAAGACCACGCCCAAAGCCCTAATCCTCTAATTATCCATTTCCAACTTGAAAACGGGTCCTTGGCTATTTCAAAGCATTCTATATAAAACAAATATGAAAGGCAAGTGATATTAATGTAATTGGTTAAGTAAACAATGTGATTTGTAGACTTTCTTGAATTGAGAGTTTTCACTTATTTGCTTATTATGTATATCCTACTTTGTTTTAGAGATGAAACTGAGATTTAATACAAAAAAAATATCTTCATGAAAAGCAGTTGGTCAGAAAAACCATCTGGCAAAAATAGAAAACGTTCGAACCAGAGTTACGCTGGCTGCAGTGAAAGGCACGTCACTCTACACCTTCTTTCTTCCCAGGGCCTAATGGGAAAGCATTAAATTAACCTCAGCTCCAAGTTTCCCAGGGTTTGGCAGGCCATCTCTTATTGAGGGGTGGTATGACCACACAAGCTGTCCAAACAGCTGCTCTGGGACCAGGCCACTCAGGGTGTGGCCATTTGGACCGTTGTGGATAGAGCAGTGAGCAGACCACAAAGCCAGGTTCTTGTGGTAGTCTTCTCCTCATCCAAGTGGTCAAGGGAGGTCTCAGTATTTTCTTTCAACCATCTCATCTACCACCCCTCCCAACCCTTTATCCAGAAAGGTTGGTTAGATAAAGGGAGGCTTCCACTCCAACTAGGAGAATAGTTGAGGAGGCAAAATTCCACCCAGTGTGGGGGAGTGCCAGGCTTCCAAGCAGCCATGTGCCTATTTGCCGGAGCACTTGAGTACGAAACAGGCATGTCAATATACATGTCAGCGTTCATCCCACTGATGTGACTCAGCTGGGAGCTCACTCTGCTGTGGGGGTGGGCCTGTCCTTTTTATTCCTCTCAGGATTTCCTGTGAGTTGAAGGATCACGAGGAGCTGCCAGAATGAGCATGTGCAGAAGGCAGGTAAAGTTGCACGTCAGCAAAGAACGAGCGCTTCGGTTTTTTTCAGGAGTGGCAAGTCAAAATCCAGCTATGAACACAGGAGATTCACCGGGGAAGTCAAAAAGAAAAGCTCATTGGCATTCACATTAGGCAGAAAAGGACCCACGGAGCAGTTAGAAGACCCGGAGGGAAATAGAAGCTAAAGAACTTTTCCTACTTACACACTAATGATGTTTCTCTGCACAGAGCCTGCTTTTGTGCTAGGGCTTTATATACCATTTAGGCACCATTAAATTTTAATTCAAGATAATTCATTAGAAATGAATTTTATATTGGAAGTTTCAGAATAGTAACTCAAACATTTCAGAAACCTCTGTTTTTTACTTACACTGTGTTTTGCCTCGACCACAGAGCCAACAGCTCAGATACAGTAACCCGCCCAAAATAATTAACTCCTACCTCCAACCTTGCTTCTGAATATTCAAACACACAGCTGTGGGAGTGAAGTGAGAGGCAGGAAACCTGACAGTGAAGAAAATCTCTCTGTTTTACATAAACTCAGGCACTTTGGGGGTTGGGAGATGTGTTTTCCAGAGTGTTAGACACACTTCTTCAGTCCTAAATGAGAACATCGTTATCAGCATCCTGTAATTGCAAATGCCAAATTTAAATATTCAATTTAAATCAAATAGGAATGAAGAAGGAAAAAAACTCAAAAACAGTCTAATAGAAAAAATCTTCAGTTTCTTAGGTTATCCATATCAGTTTATATCCCTACCTGGATATTGCATTTTCAATGTGAAATAAAGGAATCACATCGATTTAATGATGTAAATGAACATCATTGGGAATGAACATTAGAATCATAAAGATTAGAGTCAAATCTAGACCCTGTCCATTCATATGACATTGGACAAATCACTTATGCACTCCCAGCCTTGGGTCCTTATCTGAAAACTGAGGATAAATAATATCTACATAATACATGTAATAGAGAATGTAAGCCTCCACCAGTTTGTAAACTTCAGGGGAGTGAAGAATCTGAGATTTTTGTTTTTCCCCTCAATTGCTGTATCTTCAGTACCTAAGATTTTGTATGGCACTCCAATATTTGTTGAATGAAGGAATGAGTACTATACACAATAAGGGAGATGCCATATGTGAATGTCTATCCCACAGTTAATTCATAAAAGTTCGTTCCTTCGATAACTTCTACATTACTCCATCTTCATTCCTACCATATTAATTCAAATGCTTAAAAGGCTGAATTCTTTTGACTCAATTCATATAATAGGTTCATTTTCAGATATCCTTACATGTCTACACTAAGAATTATCTTTGAGCCCTTTATTTCTCTTTCCTTATCAAAGCTATTAGCAAGTACTGTTAATTCAACCTCCACAATATATCTCAGATCTGTTCACTTCTGTCCACGTCCACTGCCACCATCTAATCTAAGCCATGATCCCCTAAATGGACCCTAGCAATAACCTCCCAACTGGTCTCTCCAGTTCCACTGTGCTTCTGCAATCCATAGCTGGATTTCCAGTCTTGTTTTGTACCATTTTCACTCTTGCCCATGTTCCACCCATACAGACTTCCTTTCTGTTTCTCACATATCAACCTCTTTCTGTTCTTAAACCTTCATGCTTGTTGTTCACTCTACCTAGGAATATTCTTACCCTGGCTTTTCTGTAGATGGTTCCTGTATGCCTACCAGATTTCTGCTCAAACACCCTTCTTTAGAGATGCTTTCCCTCTTTACCACATTTTCTCTACCAATAATTTCCTAAAACACTTGGAATAAAATCCAGACTCCTTGCCAATAGCCCAAGGCATGATCAAGTACTGCCTGCCTGACTCTTCCAACTCATCTTCTACCACTCTGTTCCCTGGTGCCACCTACGTCCCTGACCCCTTCCCCACCAGCCTCACTCATGCTGCTCCAGTCAGGAGAGAAGTAGAATTTACAAATCATATTAGAAATCAATATAAAATTGGAATGATAGCAAAAATACAGTAAATGGTATAGACATAAGAAAGCAAACGAAGCAAATGAAAATAAAGGATAAAAAAGTAGTAACGAGAAAACAGGAGAAACGCAAGACTGACAAAGGAGACGCAACATTTGCATAGAGGGAGTACTCAAAAAGAAAAAAAATATGTAACAAAACAAATATATAAAGTTACAATTTAGGAAAATTTTCTTTAAATATAGATTTGAATCTCTATGTTTCAAGGGCACACCATGCTATGAAAGAAAAAAAATTGATTCACCATAGTTAATGATTAGTCTTACATTGTTAGTATAATTATTAAATACTCCAAATACAGAAAGAAATGGACAGCAGGCAAAAATATCAAGTTACTTACAAAGGAAGGAAATTATGTTGGCTTCAGAAATCTTCACAGCAGTTATAAATACCAGAAACAGTTGAACAATGCCTGCAAAATACTCCACAAAGAAAGGGTACTTCAAGAATTCTATGTTCAACCAAAGTGTCCCTAAAGAATAGAAATTTCAGATGTACAAGAATTTTTAATGTACAAGAATTTATGGAATGTACAAGAATTCATGGAATATTGTTCTTAGGGACACTTCACAGGGAAACTACCAGAGGAAAAACTTCAGTCAACCAAGATATAATGGGGGAAACTACAGAAAAAAAGACCCTTTTTAGTGACCCTTGAATATATTTAACTGTACAATTAAAACAATTACACAAATAGCACTTTATGGTGAAGGAACATAATGTAAGTTGTATATTACCTGATGATAAAAAAGAACTCAACTTTTTTTAAAAATGGGAGTTAAGAGAGAAAGAATGTGAGTGGAATAGTAAGTCTTCCATCTATAACAGCCAAGAGTCAAACACTGTAATTTAAAATGGACTTACAAGCATATATAACTCTACAAAGGAGAACATTAGGAAAGATAATTGAATAAAGTTGGGGAGTAAAAGAGAGAGCAAAGAAATAGAATAGTAAACAAGTTACCTTTATCATTGTTCATAAAGGGAAACTAATAAATTTTGTTTAAAGATTAGGACTTAATGGCATTATATAAAGATATAATTATGAAAATATTAAAATAAAAAATGTAAACCTCCCTAAATCCCAGCTAAATTTCACACTGAAAACAATAAGCAGACAAAGCAAACAGGTCTTGTGGTAACAGGCTTTTTTAAAAAAGTTATAGAAGAGAGGGGTACCTGGGTGGCTTGGTCAGTTAAGTGTTTGACTTTTGATTTCAGCTCAGGTCATGATCTCAGGGTCCAGAGATGGAGCCCCACATAGGGCTTCTTGCTGAGTGTGGAGCCTGCTTAAGATTCTCTCTCTCCCTCTTCCTCTCTCTCTGCCTCTCCTCCACCCCACACACACGCACACACACTCTCTTACTCTCTCAAAAAAATAAAATAATAAAATAAAAGCTATAGGGGCGCCTGGGTGGCTCAGTTGTTAAGCGTCTGCCTTCGGCTCAGGTCGTGATCCCAGGGTCCTGGGATCGAGCCCCGCATCGGGCTCCCTGCTCGACCAGGAGCCTGCTTCTCCCTCTCCCACTCCCCCTGCTTGTGTTCCCTCTCTAGCTGTGTCTGTCTCTGTCAAATAAATAAAATCTTTAAAAAAATAAATAAAATAAAATAAAAGCTATAAAGGAGAAACATGATATAAGAAAATAATAAATTAGGACCAAGCATTTTTGCCTAATCAATAAGCATAACTTGTCTTGATTCATCTATTGAAAGGAAAATTTTTACAAATTGAATCACAAAGTAAAACCTACTTCACGCCAAATACAATGAAAAAAATCAAAGATAAAGGCTTACAGTAAAAGAGTGGTCAAAGATCTACCAAACCAAAACAAATAATATAAAGCAGAAGTCATCATCTTTATTTCAAACAAGGTGGAAATCAGAACAAATAGCTAAATAAGACAGAGAAGAGAACCTAATAATGCCAGAGTGTGCAATTCCCTCTAAAGATGTAGCAGTTATGTATATCTATGCACCAAAACACATCAACATGTAAAGAACAGAAATTACAGGAGTTATAAAGAGGAATAAACACAATGCTAATCCTGGGGGACTTCATTTCACCTCTCCATTGCATGACCAATCAGATGGACAAACCACCAGCAAAACCTAGCCTTGGGAATAGCATCCAGGGTCTAGGTAATCCGTGCCCAGGGTGAGCACCATTTGCAAAGGGGGTGGTAACATACACAGCCACTTCCCATTCAGTTTAAATTTCAGTCTGAACTTGAGCAGCAGCATGCTGACACAACACATTCATAAGAAGAGGGGAGTTTCCTGTTCTTTTTATGAAGCTTTGTAACCTTGGTTTCTGGGACTCCTTGTTTTGGAAAAAAAAAAAAATCACTTCCTGGTGATTTCTCTGCTGAAGAAAAATCTGATTAAAAACATAATTAGGAAATGAACATGCTTTAAATAAAGTTAGGCAAGTGATCCTTTTTTTTTTTTTGCTTTGAATTCAACTTAAAATTCGAACACACATTTTTTTTCTCTACAAGTATGCAGAAGGGAAAAAGTAAAACACTATTGCTTGCTGGGTGCTTCTAATAGGTGCACAGTATCACAAAGACCACATAAACCACGTGATTGTGACAATTACTATGGCAACTAATACAATTTTCAAATTGAAATACCCACTGTGAAGCCTGCCCACACAGAGCTCTGAGCTCTGGCATCCACTTCCACTTCGATGTACAGTGTGCAAATCTGGAAGCCCCTGCCATCTTGTAACCACAGTGAGGAAAACTGCCTACATTAACTCTGCTGGTTTATTTTCAGTTGACTGTTTCACATGTCAGTATTCCATTCAAAACTGGAGACCAAAGACTTGGTCTAGAATACTGCATCTAGAGCCCGAAGCAAACATGATATTAAACTAGCAATCCCATCCATATGTTTTCTCCTCTCTGCACCCAGAGCCATGAAAATAAGTTCATTAAAAATAACTCTTCCATCACATAGTGGATTTTTTTCTTCTCCTGAATCAGATCATCATTTCAATCTGTGTGATTTAATTTTCTAAAATCAAGTCCCTCGTCTCCAGAGGGCCTTTCCTCAAATAAATGTCACACAGGAAAGCGGATCCATGATAAAATTGTAAAAGGTTCTGTTTAAATTTGGTCGGAATGTCCCTGTTTTGTTTGCAGAGACAACAGAACTTCAGGAATCTTTCAGCTCATCATCATTCGCTGAGAAGGAGAGGCTCAGTGTGGAGATCTGGCCATTTGGGAAAAGCTGGAAAGATGGGAAAAGCAAAAAAAGAACACTCTCTGCCCCGGCAACGCACCCTTCTAATTGGGGAAAAAAGAAGTCACTGCACGGAATCCAATGTGTTCAGCAAGCACCACTCCTGCTTCTGCCTCAGAAGAAACAGGAACTTCTAGGGTGAGAAAACCAGAAGAAGTGACCTGCATCTTCTTAGCGGGAACATGCGAATCCACTATTGAGATAGAAATTTTCCTACCTGGCAGCAAAGATATCATCATAACAATAACAGTTAACCACCCAACACTCACTGAGTGCTTATATGTACCAGGCATTGTTCAAAGTGCTCTTCATAGACTCATTTAACCCTTTCTTGCAGCGTACTGCTCTTGTCTCCATTGTACAGATGAGGAAAGTACAGCACCAAAGGCAAAGCAGCTCTTAAGGTGTAGGATAAAGCCCCTGTTAAACCCAGGCAGTCTGCTTTCAGGTTTTAGATCCTGAAGAGATAATGGGTGTCTGGGAAAGTATGCAGTATTTCCCCCGAGAGTCCATTGGCTTTCAAGGTCTGCATACAAGACAAAAACATAATTTATAATAGGGATGTTTGATGGGACTAGTGTTCAGTGAGGGGCTAGTTCTACAGTCGGTGGAGAACGTCTCCTGTGTGTGGTCAGACTAGGGGACCAGGACAGTCAGGCTCCCCTGACCAACCTGTGGCCGCCGCGCACCTGAGTGGCCAGAGCAGCGTTTTTAAGGTGAGTAAGCCTAAAGTTTGTAAGGTGGAAGGAGGTGGCCAATGGAGGCAAAATACAGTCAGCTCATGATTAGTTCTGATTTATGGCTGGGAAACACAGGCCGTTCAGACAGCAGCCGTCACCAGTAAGTTCAGCTTTCTGTCCATGAAAACCTTCTGCATTCATTTTCTATTACTGCTGTAATATGGCAAACCTAGCCGCATGGAAGAGCACCAATTAAGTACCTTTTAGCTCAGTAGGTCAGCAGTCTGGTATAGGTCTCACCAGAGGGAAAAAGCAAGCTGTCCACAGACTGCATTCTTTCCAGAGATTCTTAGGGAGAATTCACTTCTTGCTCATTTGGGTTATTGCAGCATTTAGTTCTTTTATGGTGGTAAGACTGAAGCCCTTGTCTCCTTGCTTCCTGTAATGGAGGTCCATTCCCAACTTCTAGAAGCTACCACATTCCTCGTCTCCTGGCCCTCTACCTCCATCTTCAGAGCCAGCAATGGCAGTCGAACCCTTCAGATCTCTCCCCCTTCTGTTTCATCTCTCTCATCAAGTGGGAAAGTCTCTTCCTTTTTAAGGACTCATGTGAATAGATTGGGACAATGTAACAAACTCAGGATAATCTGAATTCAAGACCCGTGTGTTTTATATATATATGTATATTTTTTTTAAGATTATTTATTTATTTATTTGAGAGAGAGAGAATGAGAGAGAGCACATGAGAGGGGGGAGGGTCAGAGGGAGAAGCAGACTCCCCGCCGAGCAGGGAGCCCGATGCGGGACTCGATCCCGGGACTCCAGGATCATGACCTGAGCCGAAGGCAGTCGCTTAACCAACTGAGCCACCCAGGCGCCCAAGACCCGTGTGTTTGATTACACCTGCAGAGTACCTTTGCCATGTAAGGTAAAATATTCACATTCCTGCAGAGCTCTACATATTTATATCTCCAGGTCCAGAGATAAAGACGTGAATGTCTTTGGGGCACATTATTCTGCTACCACACTTATGAATAGGAAGCATGACTGGAAGGTTTTATTTGTTCCTCTTTTTCCTGTAACAGCTTTATTGAGGTATAATTGATGTACATTAAACTGCACATCTTTAAAGTGTTCAGTTTTATGAGTTTTGACATATGTATAGAGTATATACCCATAAATCCATCACCACCATCAAGATAAGGAATATATACATTATCCCTCAAAGTTTCCCTGTGCCCCTTTGTAATCCAACCCTCCTTCCTTCATCTCATCCCCAGGCAACCAATGATCTGCTTTCTGTCATTATAGATGATTATTCATTTTCTAGAATTTTATATAAATGAAATCACCCAGTAAATACGGGTTTTTTTTTATTTTTTTTTGTTGTTGTTGTTGGTTTTTTTTTGGTTTTTTGGGGGGGGGTCTGGCTTCTTTCATTCAGCATAGTTATTTTAAGATTCATCTGTATTGTGGCATGAATCAATAATACTCTATGACCTAGCCATTACATTCCTAAATGCTACTTGTAGTGTTTCTGCCTGGGACAATGTGTTAGCAAGAGAAAAGAGACTAAAAAAACAGTTCTTCTGATCTCCAGTCCAGCTCAGAGATAAGTACAAATCCCAGGATAACTTAGACACTTGAAATCTTTGACACTTAGACAATATCCTATTCTATCAGTTAGTTTTTGCTGTGTAAGAAACAAACTCTGCCTGAAACTGAGTGGCTTAAAATGACAGTCATTTTTCTGTGGATCGGTGATTTAGGCTGGTCTCTGCGGGGCAGTTTTTCTGCTAGAATTGGTTGGGCTCACTCTGTGGCTAAAGGCAGCAGGGGAATTGGCTGGGGGCTGATTCAATGTCTCACTCAATGTCTGGTGGTTGTGGCTAGCTGTCAGTTGATGCTGGCTGCCAGTGGGGTGACACAGATGAGTGGTCCCAGATTTCCAGCAAATTTGTCTGGGTTTATGTTCATTTGGTGGCAGTCATGGGGTTCCCCCGAGCAGCAAGAAAGGCAAGCCCCAATGTGCAAGGGCTTTTCAAGTTTCTGTTTGCGTTACATTCACTAATGTCCCAATGGTCATAGCAAGTCATGTGACCGAGCCCAGATTAAAGGGTGAAGAAATCCACTCCGCTCCTTGATGGGAGTAACTCTAACGAATCACTGCAAAGAGTCTTGCGTGCAGGTATGGGAAGATTTCCTAACCATTTCTGCAGTCTGCCACATCTGTGTCTCTTCTTCCTTCCTTGCCTCCACTTCCTCACTACCCATTCATGCCTCAAGCTATATTTCAAATTCAATGTCCTTACCCATCACTCAGCAGAATATAGTCTCTCCTAAGTTACCGATGACCTTCTTGTTTCTTGCTAAATCCAGGGAACCCATTTCGCTCACCATCTCACTTGGCATCCCGGCATCATTTGACATAATCTTTTCCCTTGCCTTCAATGACACTCCTCTTTTCCTGATATCCCTCTTAGCTATTTCTTCACAGGTTCCTTTGTGTCGTAAATGTGTAACAGAATGCCTGGCATAAGACATACATTTAAAATTGGTTTGTCAAATGAATGATTAAATGCATAAATAAATAAACAAATAGAATGGGATTGTGTTCCTCTACCCACCAATTAAATGTTGCAGTTTGCCAAGCTACAGTTACTATGTCTATGCTGATGACTTCCAATTTTATGACTCCAGCCCAGATCTCTTTCCTGGACTTCAGGCATGGGTATGGAACCTCTGACTAGACTTCTTCCCACTGGCACTCCAAACTCAACCGATCCAAATCTGATCTCACGAACCTCACTGCCAGACCTACTTTTCTTCCAAATTCTTCCACAACCAGCCCAATCACCCAGGCCGAAAATCTGAGTGTCATCCTACTGGTTACCAAGTCCTATTGTTTCTTCCTTTTGAAATCTGCCCCCTTATCTCCAACCAGGTTGTTTCTAGTACTTTTGTTTAGGGCCTCATTAGTCCTCACCTAGATGCCTACCACCACCTAACTCAGTGTTTGCAAAATCTCCCTGAAGGCAGGAAGTGCGTTTTACCAGTCCTGCCCCAAATCTTCCAAGTCAGAATCTCTCAGAAGGGGGCTGAGAATCTACGTGTTTAAAAAGCACCGCAGATAATTCTCGTTACTGGAGAACTGGGGGAAACACTGTCCTAATTTGCCTCCCTGACTCCAGAGCTGTCTCCACCCTACAGTCCCCTCTCCACAGCATTCCCAGAGTGACCTGTTTAAAATACGAATCTAATCTTATCACGTCTTTGCTTAAAATATTTCCATCGTTCTCCATGGTGTATAGGATAATATTCACATTCTTTTAACAGAGCCTTCCTGTCCTTCCAGCCTTATCTTTCAGTCCTTCTCAGTGATGGCCCCCAAACCTTATTCTTAACTCTTTCCTAAATGCAGCATGCCTGCCCTCTCAGGCCACTGCACCAGCTACTGCACGGTTACCTGGGTCACTTATCTCCCCACACCTTTCTTCATCACATGCTTAGATAACGCTTAAATGAGAAGGGCACTCCTCCGAGCTCTTTGGAAATAACAACTCACATATTCATCCTTACAACCCTGGGATGGGTAAGTGATGGGTACTATTATGATCCCCACTCAAGGAAAAAAGTGAGGGACATTTGCCCAGAGTCATGCACAGTTTCTGGCAAAATCAAGACTTGAGCCCAGACAGCATGTAGGATCTACGCATTTAGCAACCATGCTCTGGTGCCTCTCCTTCATCTGGTTAAACCCATTCTTATTCAAAGCTCAGTTCACGCATTTATGCTTTCTGGAAGCCTTCTTAGATCCCCCAGTCTGAATTAGCCTTCTGGGCTTATTTTTGTCACAGCACTTATAGCACTATACAGTTAAAGTCTCTTTTCTTGTCTTACAAACCAGACTGTACGTTCCTTAACAGAGGGAGACGCATTTTTTGTGTCCCTAAACCCTAGCATAAGGCCCAGCATGATGTAAGTACTAACTGTAGGTGAATTAAAAAAATACAAAAGAATAAATGAATGAGTGAATAAATGCATGTATTAACTGATAAGGAGGCAACAGGGAATATCAACAACAGACAATCTGAACATTCTGCTCCTGAATCATCAAGTCATCTGTATGTGATTTCATGGGGCTTTTCAATTTTTGGCCTATGAGGTGGCCTACCTTGAAACAAAAATAACCTCTGGAGTCCACTTACAAATTCTACAAATTTTCGTGGGAATTCAAATTAAATGCATGATTGGACATTTATTTGTTTAATCTACTCAGTAGATTTCTTTTATTTCTCTGTGTCAAGCATGAAAGTTAAAACTATTTCTAGACCTTTCATCTTAGCTTTCCCCTTAATTTCTTCACTGCAAAATGTTGAACAAAACAGGTCCCTTTTTGTGGTTGGAAAGTTTGGCTTTACATAGAACCTTTCAACACACAACTGTCAGCACCTGATTATGGGTCATTTTTTAGGCTCTGACTTTCACTTCCTTCCTTAAATAGGTCTTTCAGATGAATCATCTTCAGCTACTCTGTGATTATGCAGGGAACGGTATATAAATGAACAGGATGCACTCAGCTCCTTCCTACCTTTATCCTTCTGGGCTCGGATTTTGGGGGTCCGTTTTCATTCAGTAAAAAGTTGAGTGACTACTGGGTGCTGGGGTTTGTGTGAGCCATCAGCTCATTAGCACTTCCAATAAGAGTGAGAGGAAACAAAGAGCCCAGAAAGCTCACATTCATTCGTTTTCGGCCTTTTAGCATTTCTGGTTTGAAGAGGAATTTAGTGGGAAAGAACTTAGATGAGCTCTTATAATAGTTGTGCAATTCGTTTTCTGTATTCCATGTCATTATTAAAACAGGTGTGTGTGTGTGTGTGTGTGCAATCACTCAGCCCCTACAGTAGCAGAGCCCCGTGGCTATTCAAAAATTTCTCCCTCAGCCTATATCCATGAATACTTCATCAAAGCCATTCCTGTAATATACATGCCAACAGCTGTAGCTATCTACTTACTGGATCACTTTTGGAAAACAATAGATTTTGGTAAATAGTCTCTTTAATGGTGGCTTATTTGTTGTTACCATCTGTATACATGTCCATGAATATGAATGTGAAAGAATCCACTTTTTTTCTGTATGAGAACAAGAAAGATCAAAGGACCAAGACCTACAATAATGGAAAATACTAGAATGGATTAAGGAAAGAGGAAATTTACAATAGGAATTCTTGTCTTTTATCTTCCATATGAATGGCATCCTAAATATGTACGATCCTGACCTACATTTTACAGCGGAAGGCTGTTTGCTGAATGAATCACAGCTGCACTGTAATGTGCTGCACTGTAATGTGCTGCAACGGGACATGGGAGATGTATAGCCAACTGCACCCTGAATTCAATAGGCAAGAGATTAAAGCAATCATGTGCAGGACCTCAGATTCGGTAGGTTTTAAGAGCGATTTTGTACCTCCATAAAGGTGCAGAAACTAGTCCTATAAGTCTTTCCATCCCACTAAAGAAGACTCTGGCTTTGTGCAGCTTTTCCCCTCCCCTCTATGTTGTGAGAAGAGAAGAGGACAAATGTCAAAGAAAGTAATGCTTTGGACCATTAGTGATGGAGAACCATCAGAGAATGGACAGAGAGAGCCTTGCCTCTGAGATGGCAGGAAGAAGGAAGGACTTACAGAGCCAGTTCTGACAGAGAGCGGGAGAGGGAGGGTGGGCAGAGGAAATGAGGACAGCCCAAACTAGGGGAGAGGAAATAGTTCAGAAAAGAAGCTAGGAGTGAGAATAGCTGTGGGGTGTGAAGGCAGCTTATGGGAAAGAGAAGAGGGGGATTTTGAGGAAATTTTCCAAGAGCTATGTGTACCCTTTATGGTTTTTGAAAAACACAAGTAACGTATACAGAGATTCATTTTGTGCTATTGGTAGCTGATCTCCTTCGCACACGATAATGCCCCGAAGTTCATGGCTCATGGCTTTATAAACATTACACATCTTTCAGTGCAGTGTTTATGAAAATCACCTTCGCCAGCATCTGGGCAGCGGGATGTGCTGCCTCTGGACAGCTTGATAAGAACCCCTTGCAATGTTCAGGCTGACTCATCCTACACGCAGAGCGCATTGCCCTTGCTCCTTCCCCCATCTTCATTAACTGTTCTTTGTGTCCCTCTTGGTATACAAATGACATGCTAGGTTGTAATGTCCTTGATGTCAGGAAATGTATCTTTTTTATCTTTGTGTTTTGTGTTATATCAGACGGAACACCCGGGTCGCGATTAGATATTCAGTTAACGAATCAACCAATTAATTCTAGGATACATATAAAGTTTTGCTAAATCAAAGAAGTTAAAATGTGTGCAGAGATGGTGGCATTTCTACTATTACCAGGATGTCCCAGGGGCACTGGCTTCTCCATATTGTTTCCCATATCCTCTTCTCCCTCAACTCCAAGGAAACAGCAAGAAGGGTTTGAGCAGCTCAAACTCTCCCACCATTCCCAACCCTGGGAAGGGATGGCAAGGGCATCTGTTTTTGTCTAAAATGAGCTGAGGACATATAGGTCTTGTTCCAGGACAGTTCTCTCCCTATAGCTTTGCATGTGTCCCTTCCCCACAGAAAGGAGAAAGATGTCTCCTTCATGGATGAAGGCGGTGGCCATACAGAGAGTAGATTCAACCAGAAACCAAGGAATGTAGCTTATCCCAAAGTTATTAATCAAAAGGGAACCTGAGGGGTGCCTAGGTTGTGTAGTCACATAAGCATCCAACTCTTGGTTTCGGCTCAGGTCGTGATCTCATGGCCATGAGATCGAGCCCTGTGTCAGGTGAGTCTGCTTGAGATTCTCTCTCCTCCCTCTCCTGCTCTCTATCTCTCTCTCTAAAAATAAATAAATAAATTTAAAAAGGGGGGCGGTGAGCTTGACCTGTCTGCTGTAAGACTGGTGAATTGAAGGTTGGGCAGATAAGAGAGAACCCCAACCTCAAGGACAGATTAGTTGCTGGGCCTCAGGAAGCCAAATGGGGTGCTATTTTACCAAACCCCATACAGTCATCTCAATCTTTTGGTTCTACACCAGAAGGGATGTCCAGTGTTTCACAAAAGAGGAAGGAGGCGCGACAATCATGAATACTGAATTTGTTCTTCAAAGTGGGGTCCTTGTCCTGTTATCACTTAGTCGAGTCTCTGAACTGACAGTGTATGCACACCTACAGTGTGTAGAGCTTGTGATGAAGGGAAACATTGGAGAAGAAGACGACCAGGAAAGACTCAGTTAGATGGAACTATATGGTTTGGAACGGAAAAAATCCTCCCTTCTGCCCCCACCCCCCCCCACCCCACTCTTTGATGGTCATGCCAGAGTTCACTTGAGCTCAGCCTGTGCATGAGGTGGGCTCCTTATCTGTTTTATTACCCAGATGTCATTCTGTTATTTGATGTTGTTAAATATGGAATCTTGTTATTACAGAGGACACTTTCCAGAGACCAAGTGTGACAGCAAAAGTCAGTTCAAGTCTCACATTCATCAGTGTTTTAAGAACATAGCCTTTTTCACTGTTTAATTCCTATCTATTCCTTGGTGTAAGTAAATGCTCTCTGACTTCTTTAAGATGTTTTTAACTTACTTAGAAGTACAATTGAATTGTTATGTTTTCTGACAGCATATTAAAGTTAACATAATTCCATGTTGGCTTTCTATTCTGAGCTGTTCCCCTTCATCTCTTTCTCCTCATTGTCCGTTTTGTAAGGTTTGTGTCATGTTGGTCAAAATGTTATTTTTATTTTTATTTTATTTTTTTTGTAAAGATTTTATTTATTTGAGAGAGAGAGAGTGTGTGAATGAAGGAGAGAGAGCACAAGCAGGGGGAGTGGCAGGCAGAGGGAGAAGCAGGCTCCCTGCTGAGCAAGGAGCCCGACGCAGGACCCAATCCCCGGGCCCCGAGATCACGACCCGAGCCAAAGGCAGACGCTCAACCGACTGAGCCATCCAGGTGTCCCAAAATGTTACTTTTAACTAAAAAAATACATCATTCTCATCAGGTAAAATTCTGCTAAAAGTGAAAAATTTGGATCAATATAAATGACTAATAATAGGTAAGTGGTGACATTCAGAGTCATTGTGCATATATCTTATGGACAACAGGCAGCCATTAAAAACCATGATTTCAGAAAAAAAATTTTTAAAGATTTATTTATTTTATAGAGAAAGAGGGGTGAGGGTTGGAGAGAAGAGAGAGAGAATCCCAAGCAGACCCCATGCTGAGTGCAGAGCCTGATACGGGCTTGATCCCATGACCCCTGAGACCATAACCTGGGCCGAAACCAAGAGTCGGATGCTCAACCGACTGAGCCACCCAGACACCCCTCAGAAAATGCTTAATAACATGGAAAAGGCTTACTGCATAACCTAAGAGAATAGAGCAGGATGCAAAGCCATATAGATAGTATAGTTCAAGATAGGTAAAAATACAGATTGTATATGAAGAAAAACATTGTAAGGAAAACCCAAATGTTAACAGAGTTTATATCTGGTATGAGTTTATAGCTGGTTTTATGTATTTTTCTTTTTGTATTTCTATGCTTCCCAGATTTTCCTTTTTTAATTGTGTGTCGTATCATAATCCAAAATTAACATTATAACATTTTTGCTTCATCAGTCCTTACTTATAATATCTTTTCAAGTTACGTGTTCTAGTTCTACAGAAGCTTCCTCTCTTTTAAATTCATTGCTCTTTGTATCTTTTAAATAGCTACGTATTTATACCTACATCTGAACAGCTCTTGGTAGTAATACATTTAATGCTACTTCCTTGTTACTTGGGTGTAAGGCTTCATGTCTTTGAAGCAAACAATATGTGGAGTCACTGAGTATATAGTCATAGGGAAGCTGCCTTTGCTGTTTTTGTTTTTCTTTTTTTTTTTTTTTAATCTGAGAAGCAGCACCGTCAAAAGGTGCAGGCTTTACTGTGAGCTAGGAGTCAGAAGTCAAAGTAAAATGCAATATGGAAAGAGAAGGCGTGGTTATGGAGTGCTCTCTGCTAGGCACTTCCACACGTTAACCCCGTTTTCTCTTCACGACCCACTCAAGAGGTAGACATTTACTCTTTCTCACAGATGAAGAAATGGAGTCAGTGAGGGCACGGGGCTTAACCACATGCCATGTAGCCACTCACTGCTGTCCTGCCCGTGCCTGTCATCTCAACCTGACTCTTCCACTTTACTTGGTCATAAACAAACCTATCTGGCCATGTGTGTTCACTTAGCAACCGCACAGGTGAAAACCCAGTTTGGGAATGCATGACAGAAAAGTGTGTGGATGTACATTTTAAAAAAGATGTTTGTCATTTCATATCACAGCAACTTATGTTGTGCATGTTGTATGTAAGTTCACTGTTGTCAGAGAACAAATGTTTTTACTCCTTTTATTAAACATCCTAAAATGCACAAGAGACTCCCTCACCTCCCAACAAGGACATATCCATCTCAGAATGTCGAAAGTGCTGAGGTTGAGAAACCCTGGTTCAGAAAGAAGAGGGTTATCCCAAGGGCAGGTTATTAGCATTGCCTGATTTTCAGGGCAGTTCATCGTCGCAATGCAGAGAATGTTGATTTTATTTGTAAGACTGAGAACGCCACCATTGACGTCTCAGTCACTTTAGCTAAATACACTGTGGTGCAGCTTGTTTCATCTCTGTGTCCAAAAAGGCGATCTCAACTTTTAAAATTGTTTTTAATAATATTTTTGTATGAGGTATAAGCATCAGTTTTCCAATTCTTAAATCTAATCCTCGGGGGTGCCTGGGTGGCTCAGATGGTTAAGCGTCTGCCTTCGGCTCAGGTCATGATCCCAGGGTCCTGGGATCGAGTCCCGCATCGGGCTCCCTGCTCCTTGGGAGCCTGCTTCTCCCTCTGCCTCTCTCTCTCTCTCTGTCTCTCATGAATAAATAAATAAAATCTAAAAAAAAAAAAAATCTAATCCTCGGGTTAGAAGCGTCCTAAGAAATGGTCTGGTTCAGCCCATTTACTTTGCATATGAAGAAAGTGAGGCCCCAACTGGTCACAGGGACTTTCTAATGCAAGAGCAGGACGAGATCCTAAGTCCCCTGACCCCTATTCCAGTGCTCTTTGCAGTATCACAGGATGCAACCATTATGTAAATGAGGAACAAATTCTTCTTTGGGAGATTATTTCCTTCCAAGCACAGATTTTAGATTTTCTGTATCTAGTGACTGCACTCTATTAACTCAATTCACTAATCTTAAGTCGGAAAATAATGGCCACAGTAATGTATGCTGAAACATTTGTCCTCTGAAGAAACAGATCAAACACTAAAATTCCTTTTTGGAAATGAAAGTTTTAAAGCCATCTGGCATTTTTGACTTTTAAACTCATTTAGGTAATACATTTCAGAATATTACCATGTTTACTTCGAATAATTATGTCTTAAGCCTTTATCTTTGTTAGACATTAGTAAATATTTTCTTGGTAAATGGGTTGTAATTATAAACATTTAGATGAGGAAGTCTTAATAAAAATATTTCAAGAATAATCTGAAAAATTGTGTTCTACGTAATTAACTCTGGTTTTCACTTCATCGCCAAGGGAATTACTGGAATGGAGAGGTTAATTAACTTACTTATAATCATGCAGTGTATTAGTGGTAGAGAAAGGATTAAAGTACTCGCTTTTCTGTTTTGGCTTGATTTGTTTGTTGAGCAAAATAAACTGCCCTTAAATTATGCATTTGATGGAATTCCCAGTTTGTTGGTCAGCCTACACCTTGTCTGAGGGGTGTGAGCTTCTGAGCTCTCAGACAAATGTGAAAAAAAAAAATGAGTAATAAAAATTGGTCTATTTCCTAATACTTGCTTTTGAGCTAAGTGAATTGAAATACTTATGACTTGAAGGTTACAGATCAAGTTATACCTTTACTCCCCACCATTCATATTTAAACTTGTGCCATTTTGTCCCAAAGAAGGCTCAGTGGAGATGCATGGAGAGATTAGCTTCAATGGAACACTTCGGCTCAAGGAACAACACAAAACAAGGCTCCACTAATCAAGGAAAATGTCACTTGTTCCTATTTTCGTTCAAAATAAGGAACAGAAAGGAGGGTTGAGCAGACTGAAACTTCTTGCAAAGACTCAGATGGAGTTTATAACAGAAGGAGGAAGTTACTTTCCAGAAGTTATGTTGATGTGGAAAGAAATGTGTTGCTGGCATATGAATATCAGACAGGCTGACAGCGCTATTAGAGGTAGAAATGATGTACAGAATAAAATAGCCACTAAATGTAGTGACAACTTTGAGTGACAGATGAAGAATAAAAATGAACAATTTTTCTGATAACATGTCAGGAGACAAATGCCTCCTTCCTTCAGAAGAAAAAGATATGTATGGCTGTGAATTCAGGCGGCCTCCCATCTGGTGAACTTTTTTGCCCTTAGAGAGTTATAATTTGGGCCCAAAATGGAGCAATCCCTTTGTAGAAATTGTTACCTCTTCACTTCATTGAAGGTTTACAGCAGTTTATTCTGTTTCTGCTCAGTTTTAACAATGTGTTTTATACTAACATTGTCCTTTCTGCTACATAATGAGAAATCCAAGAATAGGCCAGGCATTTTATCTTCGGTAGACTAAAGGCCATCGTAAGTTCAGATGTACTACTCAGGGCCAATTCGTATGAGTTTTTGTACCAAAGATATGTAACGTTTTAGAAGTCATCTGCTTATAAAAGAGTAAGAGAATAAACTTTTGGATCCATTTAACTTTGTCAAAAATAAGTCAAGGAGGTGATATGGAAAAACTTAGAAATTCTATAGTACATGTCTGTGTCAGACAATCAATAAAGTCTTGCCTTTGCCAACAAAATGAACTTGAATAAATATTTAAACTTCCCCCAAGAAATTTCTGGTGTGGATCAAAGAGCAGAAAAGAAAATAATGGGCCTGTACCTCAGGCTACTACGTGCGTAGGTCGCCTGGATAATGGAAATCCTGTGGTGACAGCCTCTCATCACGACAGCCAGTGTTTTCGGAGATACATTCCTATAAAGGTCCCTCTGAGCTTGGGAAAGAAAATATTAATTAGATAGTATAATGTACTGTGATCACTTTTAATTATCCTATGCTATCTGAGAAAACTTGAATCTAATATTAGACCAATATTTGGTTTCAGCTAAGGAGAAATAGAATCTATTTGTGTATCAAGGATCTGTGAGTCCAAACAAATGAAAGAAAGCCTATTAGGGAGTTATCCGCCCAGTTATGGGAATTCTCTAGTTATACAGAAGACAGTTTTGATAAATATCTCTCAGGGGACCTTTTCTATTTTTTTTTTAAATAATTGATTATGGCCATGTTAACATGTACTGTTATTGAGGGGATTCTCACTTCTGCCAAGAAATTCCAAGAAATAAGTTGAAGTGTTACTTTCATATGCTATTAAAGTCCACTATTTCTGCATTGAGGTTTCATATTATGCATCATGGCAATTACTGTTCCACTTAGTGAAATGATCAGAAATGCACTTTGCCCAAATTTCAGTTTTGATATTGGCACAAGGTCAAAACTTCTCCTTGACAAAACAACAACAACCACATAGCAACTGATGGTTGTTCTTTTATGTTTAATATTTGAGTTAAGAGCATACAATGGATGAGGCAGAGCCCTTGCCAAAAACTCACCTCTTTGTCCTCAGAGCTTCTCTCTCCCTTCTCATCTCCTCAGCTAGAGTGATTTCTCTTTGATCCTTCCCCAGCTCCCAGCTACTCTTATCTACTTAGCATTTGGAAGGACAGATTTGTTGCATGAGCGTCCATCCTCTTCCTGACCTTTGGGGCTCACTCACAGAGCCCACACTCTGATGTTTTCAAGTCTAAAGTTCAGTGTGGGTGTAATTTATTGAGCATTTCCCACACGCCGGGCACCATGATAAGCACTAAATAGCCGTCATTTCATTCAAATGTCATCACAACCCTCTGAGCTATGCTATTCCCTTTGGCCTATGAAGAAACCAAGGCTTAGAAAGGAAGGGAACATGCAGGTAGAAATTCAAAGCCTGGATTCCAACCCAGATCTGCTCATTTTTGCAAGAGAAAGGAGGAACTACTCTCTCCCTTCCACTCTAAGAAGAACAAAGGACTGGTTCAGAATGGAGTTGAGTATGTGCCAACTAGGGGTCTAGAAGGTCCTTTTGTGTGACCAGTGAAATGAGGCCTTAGGGAAAAGGAAGCCAGCAAAATGACCCTTCTTTCAATCTCAGCAAGCATAAAGGGAAAAGAGGATGGGAAACGAAGAAGGATTCAACTTTACAAAACATTGAGAATTACTGATTCCGCAGAGGGAGAAACCATTTGAAATGTTAAAAATTTACCATATACACACAAAATATGTCAGATACTGTTCTCTGTACTTCATAAATATTTGCTCATTGCCTCCTTATGAAATAGGTATTATTATTTTCACTTCACAGATGAGAAAACTGAAATATAAAAATGTTAAATTCCTTGCCCCAACCATGTGGCTAGTAAAGACAAAATTAAGATTTAAATGCAGGCCATTTGGCTCTAGACCAAGCACGTAAGCAAGGTAGTATACTGCCCCTGACAGTTAGAAAAATATTTTCTTCCTTTTTATGGGCTTAGACCAGTGTTTCTCAACCTAGAGTCCAAGATCCCCTGGGACCCTCAAAATTTTCAAAAAGGCTCCCAAGTTCTCTACAAGAACTTTAAAATTTTGTTTAATTCTCTGCTGAAGTGAGGTTTATGCTATACTTGACATAGTTTTCTCATTCTTTGGAAAGGTTAGTTGTTAAGAGCGACCTCATGTTCAGAGGGGTCTCAGATCCAGGATCTACCAGTCAGAAAGAAAGAAGCAGACAGGATTGGGGTAGGCAATGGGATCTGATACTATCCACCCTCCAGGTCCTCCTTGGTTGGTGTCCTTTTCATGAAGGCATTCCCCAGTACTCCCGACTGCATTTGCTCTCTGACCACGCATTGTCCTATGTGTGTACCTCTCTTGTGGTCCTTCACTCATGATGACCAGTGTTACCAATCTCTTCATATTGACCAACCAACTTCTCTACTGGAGCTGCTTTCAGAGTACTGGATAGACTGCTGGTCATCCATTTTCCCCTTTTATTGTAATAGAACCTCAAATTTTAGCTGGGCACATCTACAGGCAGCTAAAAGACCACATTTCTCAATCTTCCATGCATATATGAGTGACCCATAGGACTAAGCTCTGGACAAATGAGAGGTAAGCAGAAATGTTGAATGAGACTTACAGAAAGTTTCCTTTAAAATGAGGGGTCTGTGGGACATATTGATAAAGGAGAGTAATGCATGTGCGGGGCCAGGATGTACGTGAGAAGCCTCCGTGCCCCCCACTCAATTTTGCTGTGAACCTAAAACTGCTCTTTAAAAGAAATTCTAATTTAAAAGAATATTTTTAAAATGAGAGGTGTGTCCATCTTTTCCTCCTCTCCCCTTCCTGCTGCTGACACAGATGGGATGGCAAACTTCCTGAACCCATCATGGACCATGAGGTAGCCCTGAGAACAGGAGCCATATGCAGCAGAAGAGCAAGGGAGAAGAAGCTGCATCTTCCATCCAGACTGCATTATAAATGGGAGGGAAATATACTTCTTTCTCATTTAACTGGAGGCTACTTTGGATTTTCCTGTGGTGTGCACCTGGACTTGATCTTCAGCGGTGTGGAAGTACAGAGATGACATTTATTGGTTCTTCATTGAAATATACAACATGGTCTCAATAGGGCAGGTCCAATGGAAAATCATATTTATTGAATTGAACCTCAAAAAACCACTCTATTCTCCAGTGAGATATGCACCAAAGTTCCTTCTAGCCTTCCTGCCCACATATAATTAAACTCATTCAAAATAAATTCCATAATTTTTTTTCAATCTTTTTTGACTATAGGTTGCATAATAGGAAAATATTTAATTAAAATGCTTTATGAGTATTCTGTATGCTTAAATATAATTTATTAGCTTTAGAATAAAAGGTGTTACTAAAGTATTGTTTTCTGTCTTTTATTGAAAACATAAGATTTTAGCTTGGATTAAATCAGCTTTGGGAAGAAGGGCTAAACTAAAAACAAGCCAGCATTTGCAAGACATTTTCTGTAAGAAAATTCTATCCGAGTCTCAAACTAGCAAGTTACGAGGAAACTTTTAGAAGACAAAATATTTGTAAACTAGTGGGTAGGGCTACCTATAGACAAATCAGTACTGTAGTTTTTGGATTGGGGGGGGCTATGGAACCTTAGGCTATTCTTTAATCATAACTCATTAACTGTTTTACTTTCATTAATTTTAATTAGTGAGATTAGTGAGATTTCATCCTGTTAAAACACTGACCATTGTTTTAGCGTTCTTAAATAAAAATTTAATTAAACTCTGATTGAAATCTGACACACATTTTAGACTTCCATTATTATACAGGTTTAAAAAAAGTAAGTCTTTATATATGTTTAAATATATAGAATGGAATATTTATAAAACCTCTGCATTCGAATAGAAAATGTTCATTAGTTCGGTAATATTTCTTTTGCACCCCTCACAGAATGATCTAAAAACATGTATTTTTAAGTTGTAACCAGTGTTGTCTAGTACGAGCTTTAACAAATAATGATCATTATTCAGAATAACAGAGTCAATATTCATTGAATATTTACTATGTAGTAGGCAGCATTTGAAGAGCTTTACATATTTCACAAATAGAATACTGAAATTCAAAAATAATAGCAATATGTTCCAAATGATACAAATAAAAAATAGAAGAACTATGATTCAAATCCAAGCCAGTCTGACTGAATCCGGTGCCTTTCCACAAGCATACATTATGCTGCCTTCTGTTAATGACAAGGGGACTATAATTCCATTCTTTCTGCCCTTACATTTTTTTTCAAGTAGGAGTTAATCATATTAGTGCCAAAGGATTTGCCAGCCAATTTCCCAGAATCATGAGAAATTTTAAGTCTTACTAGCATATGGGTAGTACAGTCAATTTGTCCATGTAAGTGAGTAGAAAAGCTTGCATGACCCAAATATTGGCTTCTGCCTGATTTGACTACTTTTATATAAATGGAGAAACAAGTTATTTCATTATGTAAAGACTGTACTGTCACAATCATTATTTATCTTTGAGCTTCCTGAGAGCCAAGGCAATTCAAAGCAAATATGATGGGCTGTATAATTCTTGTATCAAGACTGGGAGATGAAAAAATTTCTCTGATACCAAACTCTAAAATAAATGTATTATAGTGGCTTTATGGAGAAACATAATCAACGCTGCCTTAAATATCAGTTTTACAGCAAAAAGAGAAGTGATCCTATCTGCCTGGCTTTGGGGTCATGCCTCTGTGAAAGCCGACAAGGCAACAGTAAAGTGTGATTCAGCAATAGTAATTTTTGTAGAGATATCACAGTTAATACCTATAAATATTCTATAGGAATCAAATTTTCATTTAGCAAACAGTTACACCATATGTATAAGAGGTCGAAATACCAAGTTAACTCATGGCTCAAGCCATAAAATAATGTAATCATCCAGATGTCTTCCACGATGTCTGCTGTCCAAAGTGGCTCAGCGTTTCTTTGAGCTGTATAGTATGGCACAAAATTACACTAAGTCTGTGTATCCGATCTTTCCTTTGAGCTCAAAAACCTTACCAGCCATTTATACATCTAAACAGAGCATCCTCTGGCCACCCGGCACCATATTCCCTTCATACAGCTGACACCCCTGAACACGCAGCTACAAAACCATTGTGTCTACATGTGTCCATTGGTCCTTGCCAGCTCCCAGCTCCTCCCTAGGCCATGAGCCCGGAGACCGACTGGCAGCTGTAAAGTAAAAGGGCAAAGCCACCTGAATTGACCTATTTGTGGAAGGCGCTCCCTCTCCCCACTTTCAGCTGCAGGGCCCTGAGAGCACAAAGGAACTACCTTCCTGGACGGCTGTGCTAAGAGCTGCCCTTGCAGGAGCATTTGCTGTGAATGAGGTCAATTGAACAAACACAATGGAACTACTGTGATGAAGAGCTGTGGTCATTTTCCTCATTAACACATCACATGAAACACAGAATTATATGTGGTCCCTTCTGAGGAGACTTCATTAGACATTTTAAATTCATAGTTATCATCGCATATTCAAAGATCAGCAGCAGCAGCCTTAGCTTGGATATATTGAGGCACAAAGGAAAACCCAGCATAGAAAATCGCTTACCTAGTTCACATAGGTACTGAGAAGCTTAACGCTTCGAAAGCACTTGGACTGAAGACAGAAAGCATTATCTTCTTACCACGACACTGTTAACAGACGTCCATAAGGTCCCATCTTCCATTAATTGGACTTAGATGTTGTATGCATTTGATGATTATGATAATGGGTGATGTGATTATAAGAGCCCCTCCATAGGGCATTTTGTCCAAAAATAAAACTGTCTTTATCCTATAGGAGAAATTGTTTCTCAGCTTGAAATAATTTAATTTTGTCATCAGTGGGTTGCAAACTGTGCCTTAGGCTTGTGGTGTGCGAAAATGTCTTTGAGTCTACTGCCCGTCTTAAGAGGTTTCTTTAAAAAAAGAGAATGAAGCCTCCATTTGAACCACATGACACTATCTTATCTATTGTCTAGACTGTGTTACCAGTTCAGATCCTTTACTGTTGGGTGAATTGAGTTTAAAGGCAGATAAAACAAAGCTACAGTTACACTATGTAAGCTGATCTGGAAAAAAAAATTTAACAAGCAGTTTACCTACCATGACATTGTACACAGTACTTGTGTTCGTTTTACTTAGTTCTAGAAATCGTATGTAATTGATACTCAGCATGAATGTGTGAATTTTTATTTTTATTTATTTATTTTTTTGAAGATTTTATTTATTTATTCATAAGTGATAGAGAGAGGCAGAGGGAGAAGCAGGCTCCCTGCTCAGCAGGGAGCCCAATGTGGGACTCCATCCCAGGACCCTGGGATCATGACCTGAGCAGAAGGCAGAAGCTTAACCATCTAAGCCACCCAGGCGCCCAAATGTGTGAATTTTTAAATCACTCCTTTTTTTCTTTTTTTGAGAACAACAAAGACTCAAAATTTATAAAGCTTGCTATAGAAGTCCCAGATTATGAAGTAAATAGAAAGGTCAAGTTTTTAGTGCTTTTTTTTTTTTTTAACCTGTCAGTAAGGGGAAAAAATGTATAATAGTTTATGACTTTGCAATTTTCCCATTAAATTTTGTATTAAAATCTGAGAAAAAAAACTGAAGTAAAAAATCTGATTTGAATTGCAAATCAATTCCCCATTCAAGCTTTTTGTTGCAACCTACTATTATCGCTAAAGTATTTCGGTTTGAACGTTGAGCACGTAGCAGCACTTGGCCTCCCCGGTGCCACAACCATTCTAATAGGAGGTTAAGAGATGAATTTAGGTCTCCCTTTAAACAGAGTAGGTATCGATGCTGTCCCATATATCTCAATGAATAACTGATGGAAAACCTCCTTGACTCCTTTTCTCAGCCATTTTTGAAAAGTGGAAGTCAGCCCCTTCAGAAAAGGTGATCCATTATCTTTGCACTGTAAGCAAAAGACAGATACAGAAACTCTCACAGCTCTCTCTTCACCCATCAAAAGAGAGATGAAAGATCAAGAAGATTGATATTATCTACAGCCTGTTCCATTTTCCTCAAAATGAAAAATACACAGTAGCTCAAAATGAGAAAAGGGTAAATCCTATTACTTTCCAACAAAGTAGCACACTACAAAAGGAAGTGTAAAGGTTTTTTTTGTTTTGTTCTGTTTTTTTGGAAAAAATATCTGCAAAAATCCAGTAAGATTTTTCCAAAGAATTGGGCAAATTTGAAAAACTCAAGCTAACACAATAATTAAAAGAATCAGACCTTGACATATATGTAACCATCTGAGGGCAGATACTTCGATTTTTTAGTAACAGAGTCATAACTTTGCCTAAACTTTTTTTTTTTTTAACCTCAATCTGTTAAATATTCGGAAAGGAATCGTGGGGTTGGATTGGGAAGGAAAGATTAAAATCGTGGAGGGAAAAGTCCTCATTTCTTGCAAAAAACCCTTGACCTGTGTACAGTTCCAGGTGCAGTCTTCATACTGGTACTGGTCATCATTTGTCTCTCATTGCTTTTCAAAACATAACTGTAGTATTCTTATAAAATGTTTTTTATGGTTATGGAATCTCCATCTGTTTTATACCTCTCAGCTAACTCAACTTTATTATTTACTGTACGTGGGTCCATAACTCATGAAATATTTCATCCTTTATGATTTTTTTTTTACCCTTATCTCCTATTCCCAACTTTATTTAAAAATCCATCCATCCAACATTGTACTGATACAGACATGCATAGCCCGGCTAACCAACTGATCCCATTGTGTTGCTCTAGAAGGGAGGTTTTAGAATTTATTAACATTCCAAATCATGCAAATGAAGATTGTTTTACTTCTGGACGGATCAATCAGTGCAGTCCTTAGGTGTCATGTTTAATGAAAGCAAAAGCTGCAGTCATTTAAAAATGAATAAACTGAGCTTGGGATCCTAGATTACTTTCTTACCCATCAAAACAGACGGCTATGATCTGCAAATCTAAAAAAATGATTCAAAAATGCCAGTTTAATATTAAGTTTAGTTTTCTACAGTAATCCACCATCTATCATTTATTTTCAGGTTTTTAATCTTATACAGTGTGTCCCATAGGGCTCTCACACCATTTGGATAGCAAGCACACAGAGCTATTGCTTTGTCAAATCACTCAATTAATATTAGTACCACAGATAAAGAACCAATGGTGAAAAAGGAGATAAACTTCAGTATCTACTGGTATACTTCTGTTACATTCATCATCAATTATTTCAGTCTTCATTAATTAGTTATATGAGACACAAACATGTGTTCTTCAAGGAGTTGGCCTCATTATAATTAAGTAGGTATGGCTTCATAGGGACCTACTCAGCATATTATATGACTCATATGCAGGATAGTTTTTAATAACTCCACTCTTTATTATAACTTCACTGTATTGCTAAAACCGAATCTCATTAGTAGGGAAATGACAATGGAATAAAGTTTTCTCAGTATAAGATAGATCATTTTTGGAACAAAGAGAAATAAAAGAATCCTGGGAGAAAGTTCAGAATAAAAGATCATCAAATGTGATCATTTTTCATATGACCTAATGGCTTAGTTATAAATTTAGCTGGACACTAACAAAGCTTTATACCTGATGGCAGGTAATTTTTATTTTTATTTATTTATTTATTTATTTTAATTTAAGCTTTTTTTTTTTTTAAGATTTTATTTATTTATTCATGAGAGAGAGAGAGAGAGAGGCAGAGGGAGAAGCAGGCTCCCAAGGAGCAGGGAGCCTGATGCGGGACTCGATCCCAGGACCCTGAGATCATGACCTGAGCTGAAGGCAGACGCTTAACCATCTGAGCCACCCAGGCGCCCAGCAGGTAATTTTTATTCAGCCTTTAGTGATAAGCTGGAGTCATTGCTCTTTTTCACTCTATTAAATATACTCCAGATGTACGTAAATGAGTTTTTAACTTGTCCAAGCACCCTTTTAGCTTTCAAACAAACAAAAAATCTTAGGTCTTGCTCCAATTACTATTTAATTTTAGAATCATTACACTGTATTTTTTTTTTAAAGATTTTATTTATTTATTTGAGAGAGAGAATGAGAGACAGAGAGCATGAGAGGGAGGAAGGTCAGAGGGAGAAGCAGACTCCCTGCCGAGCAGGGAGCCTGATGCGGGACTCGATCCCGGGACTCCAGGATCATGACCTGAGCCGAAGGCAGTCGCTTAACCAACTGAGCCACCCAGGCGCCCCCATTACACTGTATTACCAGTTAATAGAAAAGACCAATGTTTTTTAATGGGTGCTACTTAAGAAAATAAGACTTGTCTAGATATTTCTCAAGTCACTCTTTGAAAACTAGAGTCTACTCACAACTTGTATTTAGAACCCTGCCACAGTCAAAATCACAATGGTCCAAGCTGCATCATGAGACCTAACATCTTCCTGCACCAAAGGGAATGAAACTTTATCACAGAGGCTGGTCTGTAAATGATATCAGCCTCCCTGACTTAGGATACAGCTCTACTGAATTGTTTTCTCTGTTGAGTATGACACACACTGAAGGATCAAATTGATTGGTAGCTTACAGGAGAGAGATATAAATTTCAGATTGCTTAACCAAACCTCGGAAATTCTCTCTGGAAGTCAAATCCCCTTTCATAGTCTCAGCTACCAATGATTAGCTGGAAGATTAAGATGTTACTAAGTTGATCCTAGAAGACCAATTAAAATGGTATTTATTTTTCCTTTTTTGTCCATGAAGCCAAAAGATAAAAATGGTGCATTTTAGACTCTTTTTTTCACAGAAAGATTCATTACATTCTCAATGTATTTTAAATATTTTAAGGTAGTACCCAAAGAAATATGTATGTAGTATATATTTGTATATTATATATATGTATATATATATGTATGGTATATGTATATACTATATACATATCAGATAATTCACATAACAATACCCATGTAACCATGTTAAAACAAAACAAAACAAAACACTGCATTCTGTCCCCAAAGAGCAAATGAGAACAACATCCAAACTTTTTAGCAGAGTTTACAACTCCCTGCATGTTTTGGCTTTTGTCTTTGCAATTTTGTGCTTTATTTCATGCTTTATTCCTCCTCACCCTGTAAAATCCAGCCCATTGCTCTCTCATTTTTTTCACCATTCCCTCTTCCTGGAACGCTCACCTTTCTTCTCTTTGAATGGTGGGTTACTCACCTCTTGGAACTTGGCTTCAGTACCACCTTCCCAATCGGGCCCTTCCGGATAATTCATCAAAAGTGGGAACCTTCCTTGTTAGCTTCCATTTCAGCCTCTTGTTTGTGTTTCTCTTAACACTTACCATAACATGTCGCTTTTCCATTTATTTGCCCTTCATCCGATCACATGCTCCATGGGAAAGGAATCAAAATGTCTTGTTCTATACTGTATCATGGGTACCTATCACTGTCCAGGCTCTTGGAAAATTCGTAATAAACATTTGTTCCATGATGCCAAAAAAGAGGTCATAAGAGGAAAATTACCTTATTTCCTTATGTTGAGATGCCATTTCTTTTTTAACTCGAATGCTAAATGGTGGCCTCTTTTACTACCATAAAAACTAGGTCCTTCTGAAGTAGTTCATTCCATAAAGTTAGTTTAAACTGTTTCAGGGACTCCCTATCACCAATGAAATGAAGTTTGAGCTCCGGAGACGGACACAGAAGGCCTCCAGAAGCAGCCTCGGCAGCCCTGCGCTGTGCTGTTTCCCTCCATCCCCTGCCCCCCTCGTCATGCGCTGACAATGACAGGTGGTGCCAAGCCCTCTGCCTGGGACAGAGTGGGCCCTGCGCAAATATTTGATGAATCAACTGCGGGCAGCTCGCTGCACACACCTGCCTGTTTTGGCGGCATCAGCTGAACTGGAGAGCTAGTCAGAGACCAGATCTAAAAAGATCTCCATATGACGTGTTAGGGATTAAAGTCTTTAAAGCAATGAGAAGCTGGAGGGGCGCTAAGCAAGGCAGCGACCTAAGGGAAGGACTGCTCAGAGGAGAGTGCTGCATGCATCCTTCCCCGTTGTCAGCAGGACTTCGCATGTCTCTGTGTGATCAGCTCTGAGGGTGACTTAGCCCACCACGAGGGTCAGGAGCAGACTCTGGAAAAGATTTCTACTTGGCAGTTTCCACTTGAGTTACATCTTGTACACTTTCAGTTCTGTCTTTTATGGAGCACATAAGTTTTGAGTAACTTCCAAAGCCACCCAAGTAAAAATAAATCAAGAAGGATTGCGTTTTACACTCCACTTCCCTGCGTGTCCTGAGGCAGGAAAAAAGCCAGCTTGGTGGGGGGGGGGGGGGGGTCTGTATCTTTCCAAGTCATTTGTCTGTGGAGCACCACTCAACTCGCGGGGCTTTTCATTAAGGTGTAGTTTCCAAAGCAAAATAAACATAGGATCAAAGAAACAAAAACCTCCCCTTTTGGGTACAAGTAGTTCTGAACTTTATGTCATTTGCTGAAGTATTGTATATGATAGCATATTGGCTAATGTTTGTGTTGGTAATGGTTACATGTATTTAAATAAGAAATGCCAGGGTAGATTTTATTATCATCATCAAAGAACTCAGGAGGAAACTTTTCTAAGAGTCTTTTGATAACTTCTTGATAATAAATATGCACTAAATTAAGCATGGATTGCTTATTTCCTCTGTGGTAAGGAGAGTTACCTGATGTCTGGGCTACTTTTTTAAGAGCTTAGGTTTTAAAACTTTTTTGCGACTGAGTGTCAGCAGGGATCAGTTTTACTCATTTGTTAAAATAATCTCAAGCTAATTTGACAGCATAAACACAGCGTGTAAAAAAGAGGAAGGTACATTGTTCTTTAGAGATATCAGGCAGCTATGCAGTGGTGAGGCATTACATTTCTATTTTTTTTCCTAAAATAAATTCCTACAACTTTCATAAAATCTGAATTAAAAATCAGAGCTTTCCAAAACTTCATGAAATAATCTACAAGTGCGGACATGTCCATAGCCTCTGAGCCAAAGAGAACAAGTTACCATCAAAACGGGTTACATTTTGGAATATTCTAACATCTGGGCAGCCAATTGGACGTAGTATGGGTACACCTCAGCTCTGCACACTCGGTGCTCAGACGCCGACCAGCATGAACGAGAACTAGAGGCAATCAAAAGTTGCAAGAGTGGGCCAGGCACCATCTGGGCTCTGTAGGAGGACTGGTGGGGGAAAAGGAACATGATGGCATATGCTATGAAAGTACAGATTGTAAAGAAGGGTAGCACCCTTGTTTTGCAGACAAGTTACTACATTTATGTTGCAAAACAGCCCTCTAAGATTTGGGAGAAAGAAAACACTGTGGTTTCAGGTTAGCTGCGTTGCAATACTCTCCTAACACCCAAGGGATGGGGATGGGAGAGGGAGTGTGCATCTATTATAGCCCGGGAGGTATAAATAAGTGTTCATGGGTGCAAATCTCTTAACTGTTGAGTAAAACTCTTCGGGGAGGAACCATGTCTAAAATGTCTCCTGCATTCCCGGCAGAAATGCAATGCTGGGCATGTGAGAGGGGCAGAAGCACTGTATTTGGGACTCAACATCTGGGTTTAATTACCATCTGTGTTTTTCTAAGAAAGTCAACCTCTCAGCCTAACTTCTCATCTGCAGAAGAGAAAAGGGGTGTTGGGGGGGTGGGGGGCGGTTAATGCCAGCCCAGCCTGGAATTTTTAGGGTTTTTGTCAGAATTCATAGATTAATGTATGTGAAGGTGCTGCATAAGCTGGAAAAAGCTGTTGATGTTACACCTGGAGCACAAGAGCCGCAAATACTTGTTGATACACTGGTTTCTTGATTAGGATTTATTCATGACTCATCTATGGAAGGATTCCTTTCCATTTATTTCAGTTTCACAACCTCAGCACTACTGACATTTCGAACTAGATAATTCCTCCCTGGGGTGGGGGGAAGGGATGAGAGTGAGAGTGTTGCCTGTGCCGATTCCCAAAGTTTACAAATGAAACATCCTACTACCTCTACCCATTAGATGCCAGTAGCGACCTCCCTGTACTCCCCCATCCCCGCCATGAGTTGGGACAACCAAAAATGCCTCCAGTCATGGCCAAATGTCTTCAGGAATAGGAGTGGGAGGGCAAGATTGTCCCCCAGTTGAGAACCACTGATTTAATTGAGAGACAAAGATCTGAAAAAGCCGTAAGAGTTTTGTTTGATCTATCCCTGGACCATAAATGATAGCCAGTGGTGGTTTTCTGTGATTACTCTATAGAAGGCACTCTGTTAAGCTATTTACCTCTATTAACTCATTTAATCCTAGAACAATGAGGTGGTTCAACCAATCTTCACTTTACAGATGAAGAAATTGAAGCTTAAAGAGTTTAGGTGACTTGCCCAGGTTCAAAGCTATGTAAAGGACAGCCTTGTGTCTGGATCCTGCTCTGTAGGATTCCAGAGTCTTTGCTCTTAACCATTCCTGCTATGCTTTCTCACAAGAGATAAGATGATCAAAACAGCCTCACTCTCTGCCGAACATTTGACAACACTTGCTGCGGCGAACCTGACTTTAGACTTCAGTAGGATTAAGCATGCAGCCAGCTTAGGGCTATCGCTGCTTGGTAAGTATTATTTACATGAGCCACAGAACTAGGCAAGGCATAAAAAAATCAGGCACGTCTGAAGGCAGAGAGGCAGCAAGTCCTAACGTATTCATGCTTAATCATGTAATTCCATAGAAACGAGTTTTTGTGGGGAAATTGTATTTCTTTGTAAATACTTATATTTTTTACTTCAGTGACATAAAAAAAGATGAAGCTGTCCAAAAGGAGGCAAAATTGGTAAGGATAACTTGACTAAAGTACATACTGCTTGATAGATATGAGTGCCCAAAGCTATTCTATGGGATCAATAAGCTCAGGGCAAATGCTATTACTCATTAAGCACCTACGTGGTTATGTTTTGCCAGAAACGTAACAAAAAGTTCATAACCAATGATTTAATATCTGGAATCTAAAGTCTTTCAAAATAAAGAAGTTGCTGCTATTATTCCCAATTTCTGGACCCAAAAATGTAGACAAAGTAAGCAATATGTGTCAAGTCACAGAAGTTAAGAGAGGGCAAACGAAAACTTTAATTACAGAATGATGTACAACTCAGATCATTCCACATGGACTGTCAATCATTAATGCCCACTGCAAGAGTAACGTGGGTAGCCAAGGTATTCAGTTTCTTAAGAGATCCAACACTAGTGGATGATTCCTTCTCAGCTGACCATAGACAAGATTGCAACTGCTAATTCACTACAAGGAAGCTTGATTTCATTTTCCTCCAACTTCTATCCTGCTCCCCAAAACCAACCAGAATTCCCAACTTCTACAATTTAATACACATACGTCTTTCCTCAAATAATCATCTTGACTCTTAATAATGGGAGAAGCGTTTCTTTCTACCAATCTTAACACATAGTGTTCCCACCAGGGGCAGCAGACCTGGCACTTAAGCCATCAGAGGTTTAGTTTGAGCACAGCCGTGCAGGACACGGTTACAATCTTGTTCTCAGCTTCAGCAGTCAGTCTCCCATTGTCCAGTGGGTGCACACCACACCACCTCCCTTGTACCTTGAGAGGGTGTTTGGGGAAGCGCCTGGCTCTGTGCTTGCTCCCCAGAAGACGTTCTATATGTGGTAGTTTTATTGGGCCATGTTGCCAATAAACATCTGATTCAGACCAAGCCTCAGGTGCTAAGTCAGGATTTTTTCCCTTACAAAGGACGAACCCAACCCCATTTGTTTAGGCAAAACAGATGTTATTATCTTCCCTACATCAAAAACTTCAGGCATGAGCAGAACTAAAGTACATTAGGATTCTGGGACCCTCCCAAACCAACCACATAGCCCTTTTAAGTTACAAAGAAACTTCTCATGTGTTGGATTGTTTAAAAATATATATATATATTGTTTTTTTGAACCCTAAGAGGTAGGCAAGACAGGTGTACTCTTCATTTTCTGGATGCTAATTAAATGATGTCCTCAAGGTCTCTCAGCTAGTAAGTTACATGGCTGATTACTAATTGACCCCAGGAATCCTGAGTCCCAAACACAGTGCATTTCCCAATATAGCATATCTTGGAAGTAAGCTACCAGATAAGATCCTTATCCTCAAGACACCCAATTAATAGTGAAAAGGGACAAAAAGAAACTGATGTCCTTTAAAGCGCTTTTTTTGTGAAGAATTATTTTGTGCTTTAATAGTACTACTTCATTTTCTTTTTTTAAAAAAAGATTTCATTTATTTATTTATTTGAGAGAGAGAGAAAGAGGGAGCATGAGGGGGTGGGGCTACGGGGGAGGGAGAGGGAAGGAGAAAGACTCCCAAGCAGACTCCACGCTAAGCACAGAGCCCGACACAAGGCTCGATCTCACGACCCTGAGATCATGACCTGAGCCAAAACCAAGACACTTAACTGACTGAGCTACCCAGGCGCCCCTAATTCATTTTCATAAGAGGAATTCTACAGGGCTGTTTCCTGGAACTTCTACTAAAAGTATGCGCAAAGGAGAATTTGACACTTTATTTTGTCTCGATCATAGTAAACAGACAAATGGACTAAGGACCATATCATTATGACTAGTATATTACCATCACATGCTATCACCAGCAGTAATCACCGGGACCTAGCTAGGCCCTGTGTGCAACGAGAAGTCCTGTGTGTCTCAAAAGCAAGAACTCCATTGTGCTCACCATCATATCCCTGACACTGAGCATAATTTTGGTTGAATTAATGCAGAACAAGTCCTAATGAGTCATAAAATCTGAAGAATGAGTAGAGAAAAAATGGAACTCTGGAGACTTTTATGAGGGCCATGACCAGAGATATTATTCTTTTTGAAAGTATAATGAAAAGTAATCATTTCTTGAAATTCTGATTGGATATATGAAGATTACTAATTGATGAAGGACGCATATAAGTTATCCTATTGTGGAGCGGCATAAAGTTTCAACAGGATGAACATGGAAAGGTACTGCTCCTGTCACCTGCGCTGTGGATCCCATCCCCCCCCCCACATCTGGGGCTTTCTGCCATCAAATATCCATTCCTCACTTGTAGGTTCACTCAACAGAGAATTATAGTTGTCAGTCCCAGTAATAAAACAATCCCACCTCCTCCATGTGTCCCCCTATAAATAACTACTACCGTCCTTCCTCCCTCTCAGAAACCAAAGTCGAAACTCATGGTCTCCCAATGCTTTGTCCCTCATTCATCTCTTGTACTGACTCGGTATTCACCACCTCTATTCTGCTCAGCTTGTCCCAATTTCAGATTCTGAAGCATTCTTTTTATTCCTTATCTTACTTGACCTCTCTCTGGCATTTGACATTAGAAACTCGTCCTTCCTTAAAACTCTCCCCTCTGAAGGCCACATTCTCTGGATTTTCCCTGTTTACTCATTCTCATGTAGATTAGCTCCCTCCCTCCCATTCTCCCTCCTAAATGCTATTATTCTTCAAGGTTCCATTGTCAACAACCTTTTCTATCTACAGACTTTTTTAGCAAATCTTATCTATACCTATGCCTTCAATGACTATCAACGATTTAATGTCTCCCAAATCTTTGTCTCCACATTCCTGAGCTTTAGATCAATAAATGCAGCAACAATCCAGCTGCCCACAGGCATTACAATTTCAAAGGTCCCAAACCAACTGTACTGGATGAAATCCCACCAATCTTCACCTCACTTACTCCCTGTCCCCATCAAGTAGTACCAGTATTATCCACTCCATTGCCCAAGTTGGAAACCTTAGTCATTCCAGAGAATTCTGCCAAATTCTCTCTCAATTCAACTTTCTAAACGTTTCTTGTATTTGGCCCATTTTTCCCACGCTCATTGACCCTCTCAAAATATTTCTCCTAGTTGTTATGAAAAAACTCCTTACTCGGTCTATGTGCAATCCTACGTGCTCCCCTGCCCCTGTTTCCCCATCACCACCATAGATTGATCTCTTAAGTAGCTGTCGGAGTCCATTCCAAAAACCACATCTGATCAAGGTATTTCCATAACTCAAATGTTTCAGTGGTTCCCCATTGTCTTCAGGATGAAATTTTAACTCCACACCATGTCTCCCTTACAAGGCCCTTCACTGTCTGCCTCCAGACAACTTCTCCTGCCTCATATCCCAGACACTTCAGTCTATCTCTGTATTTATAGCTTTAATACAAAACAGGCCTTTGACAGGCACCGACTGAATGAATGAATGAATGAATTCTGAGAAAGATGTCTTTAGATATTAAAAAATGTTATAGGGCTTCTTTTTATCTTCAACAAATAATAATCTGTATGTAAAAATTAAGTCCATAGCTCCTTTGTTTTGAAGCTTAACATGTTATCACCCAAAAAATAAGGTCTTAAATTTGCTACTCTTTTTAGGAAATACATCTTCTAAAGAGAGCATTTAATAAGATATGTTAGAATACCCTCCCAAATATATGTGGAATTCCTGAACTTGAGAAAGAGCTATGTTCCAAAAATTCTTTTATAACCTGGTTCTGTTAAGCTTGGAATGCATTTTCTCATAGAAACAATGTTTTATATATTTTATTTAATTTAGGCTTAAGCTATTTTAAAAATGATTTAAGTAGTATATAATAAAATACACATGTCATAAGCTTTTAAAATAATGAAAGGTCTATAGCAACATATATGGCCTATGGAAAGTAATTATATTATAAATCCCATAAACATACACTAACCCAAAACCAAGTAGAAATTTAACTGAGAATCCTATCAGCTAATGCAATATAAAAGAAGAAAATAATGAGGGCTTTTTTTTCTTTTTTTTACCTCATTTTTACTTTTTTTAAGCCTCCTTTTGCTTCTCATTGTCTAATAAAACGGCATATACGAATTCAGCAGGAGACTTTTTTGTACTAAACTCTCAGAAGAAATTTTTGACATGGAATCTTATATAAGGAATGTTTAAATACCTAGAGACAGAGATGGTTTAATAGAAAAGCAAATATATGCATATGACCCATTCTCAGAGCAACCATTGTTGAAACTGATAAGACATTTAATTATATTTCAAAGAAGTATAATTAGGTTCTGTAAGTAATTCAAGTAATATATACCTATCTTTCTGATGCTCTAACTTGATATGGAATCAACACTAGTCATAACCAATACATACGGCAGTAGAATGTGTGCATATGCACTGTCTCATTTAATCTTCACAAAAACTCGATGAGGTCAGTACAGTTACTGTCATCTTCATTTTACAGAGAGGAAAACTGAGGCAAAGAAGTGAATGACTTACGGAGTTCACACAGCTACATTCCCTTTTCCATCTCAGATATTAATGATCTCATTTGGGATTTTAAAGGAAGTTGAATAGGACAAATTTTGAGTTTGAGCTTTCTGTTGACCTTAAAATGAGTTGGTCTACTGTTACCTTTCCAGTGTTATCCTACTCTATTTTCCTCCTTGCTCAGTGAATTTTTTTATATGCATCTAACCAACCAAATTTGTTCCCCACATTAGGGTTTTACACTTGAAAAAAACCCTCTCCCAAGAAAATATTTTACCTCTTAACGCTACCTAGGACACATTTCCAAAAATCTTTATGTGACTGATGCTTTCATAAAAATCAGGTCTCAGCTCAAAAGTCACACAAGTCCCTCTTGGCCACCCAATCTAGAGAAGCCTCCTCAGACACTATCACTAGATTTTATTTTTAATCATTTATTAGGAGTTCATTTATCCTCTTTTCCCAACCTGTAGAACTGTGCTGTCTAATAGAAATATTATGTGACTCAAGCCACATATGTAATTTTTTTTTTTTTTTAATATTTATTTGTCAGAGAGAGAGCACAAGCAGGGGGAGCGGCAGGCAGAGGGAGAAGCAGACTCCCCGCCGAGCAGGGAGCCCGATGCGGGACTCGATCCCAGGACCCTGGGATCATGACCTGAGCCGAAGGCAGACACTTAACCGACTGAGCCACCCAGGCGTCCCGCCACATATGTAATTTTAAACTTTCTAGTTAACTCACGAAAAAATGTGAAAAGAAACAAAGCTAACTTTATGAATTGTATTTAACTTGATATATCTAAAATATTACCGTATCAATGTGAAAACAATAGAAAATTAATGAGATACTTTGCATTCCTTTTTTCATGTTGAGGATTCAAAACCTGGTGTGTATTTTACACGGGCAACACACTGCATATCAAATGAGACACATTTCAGGTGCTCAGTAGCTCCGCGTGGCTAGTGGCTACCATTATTCGACAGCGCAATTTAAAATGTAAACTGTTGCTCACTGGTGTATTTCTAGAACCTAGCATAACAGTGCCTGGCTCCTCATGTATTCAATACATTTTTAGGATAAACAAATATTGAACGTGTGGGCTATAAGTATTCTCTGTCTTAGATTGAAAGAAGACCCATATCCTATCATGCCAAATTTGTAGGTGACAAAGATTAACATTTTCTTGTATAATTTTAGGTGAATCAGGTCAAATTTACTTAGCATTTGTTTTTGTTTTTGTTTTTTTGACCAAGGAAACAAATATGTGATGCTAGATAGGTGGACACTATCTTACAGGTACATCCCTTACAGTGGTCCTCCAAAAGATATCCCCATACTGACTGGAGAAACCTGTGAGTGTTGCGTTATATACTAGAACAAAAGGACTTGGCAGACGTAATTGTCTTAAGACTTCAATGAAGTCCTATCTTTAAGATGGAGAAATTATCCTGAATTATCTAGGTGAACCTAAATATGATCATAGGTATCCTTATAAGAGAGAAGCAAAGGGAAATCTAACCATAAAAGAGAAGGTAATGTGACCACAGAAGCAGAACTTGGAGTAATGCAACCACAAACCACAGAACACCAGTAGCCACCAGAAGGTGGGAGAGGCAAGGAACCGACTCCCCTGGAGCCTCTAGAGAGAATACAGCTCTGCTGACACATTGATTCAACCAGCGAAACTGATTTCAGATATCTGGTCTTCAGAATTGTAAAAGAGTCAATGTGTGTTGCTTTTAAGTCGTGGTAATTTGTTACAGCAATCATAGGAAGCAAATACACCCCCTGATCTTTCAAGCTACTTCCATATAAGACAGAATTCTCTGACAGCTTGCAAAAATAGCCCCAATCTCCACTCCCTTCTGTATACCTGTCCCTTTGCAATGTGAATTAGCAGCTGCTCTCTTTAAGAGGTTATAGCTGGTTTCTCCACCCTATCTGTGCTTTGACCAATAGAATGCCACAGAAACCACATTCTGCCAGCTCCTAGTCTAGGCCTCAGGAGGTCTCCTTCTTACCTGGAACTCTTTGCACTTCCATGTGAATAAGCCTGTTCTAGCCTGCTGGGTGCACCCGGGTGTCTCCCATTGCCCAACCTTACAGTGAACCATTTGTTGGACATGCCAGTGAGTCATTTTAGGCCAGCCAACTCCCAGTTCACCTGCCAGAAGCTGACTGTAGACAAATGAGCAATCTTTATATAGACCAAAGGAACTTCCTGACTGAGCCTTGCCCAGATTGCTAAACTGTAGAATTGGGAGCCTGATAAGTCCTTGTTGTTTAAAGCCACTAACTGTTGATCGAGGTAGCTTGTTATGCACCAATAATTAACAAATATATTCCCATAAAGCGTATTCCTTCTACATGTGTTCAACTCTGCCATACAAATTCAGAGGAGTTTGTCAAAAAAAGAGCTGTTTGTAGTCTCACTTGAGGACAGCACCAACTACTCCATTTCCTACTGGAACACTACAGAGCTAAAATTTTCTTACAGAAGCAACATTTCATCGTATCGAGTATCTCGGTGAATATTTGACTAAGGTCAACTGCTCATCATATGTCACCGTAGAGGTAATACAGCCCTAGAATTTCAAGGTAGGTGTAGCTGACCTAAACATTTATTAAATACTTTGTTTCCTCCCAAATACAATTTTGAGTGACATTAAATCCCTTTTGCCCAGGAAAAACGAATTACTTGTAAAATATACCTCTGATAACTATAAGAACTAACCTGTTAAATAGGTAATTAGTCTGATCAATCTGAATCCTGAAGAATAGCTATCAAAAAATCACAATTCTAATTTTGGCACAGCTGATATGAAATTGCATTTTCTGACAATAATTAACCACTCATTTCAGTTAGTTCTTATTCTTAGTCCTGAATAAGAATAAAACTATGTCACCAGAAAAGAGAAGGATGCTAGTATCCCCTTTTTCTAAGGTTGAGAGATATGCACTCAGTTTATCGGGGTGATATTCAGATAGCAATTAAGAGATACCAGGACATTACTTGTATACCAATGTTTAAAACTGAAATCCAGGGGCGCCTGGGTGGCTCAGATGGTTAAGCGTCTGCCTTCGGCTCAGGTCATGATCCCAGGGTCCTGGGGTCGAGCCCCGCATCGGGCTCCCTACTCCGCGGGAAGCCTGCTTCTCCCTCTCCCACTCCCCCTGCTTGTGTTCCCTCTCTCGCTGTGTCTCTCTCTGTCAAATAAATAAATAAAATATAAAAAAATTAAAAATAAATAAATAAATAAATAAAATTGAAATGCAGTGAAAAACTGACACTTGACTAGCAGCCCAGGCTGCAGAGTGTCCCAATGGCTTGCTAAAATACCTATGAAAGGCAAAGGAAAGACAAAAATTGATGACAATAAAAACTTTAACTGACAGCCATCCTACTACCAGAAACAAAAAATTCCATTAACCACAGGAACGAGGGAGATGAATTGTAAATCATAATGAGCAGCCACTTTAAATAGAGAAAGTTGACAACATAAAGAATATAGGATGAGCTTTCTTTCACTGTGTATCATGCAGATCAAAAACTCAGCATCAGTACTTGCCAGAATGCCAGGCAAGGGGTGCTATTCAGGATTCAACTAACCTTTGGAAGGAGAGATTGTGTTATACCCCAACCTGGCCCTCACCACCACCTTCCTTTCTTTGGAGAATGAAACTCCCAAAACAAAAAGTGGTGGGTGTGTATGTGTAGAAAGGGGGGGAGGGGTGACAATAAATACACTGAATGAAAACATAGCTTCAACAAGTAAGGTACTATGGGCAGAAATGAAAATACAATCCTGGGGGCACCCGGGTAGTTCAGTTGGTTGAGCCTCTGACTGTAATTTTTGGCTCAGGTCATGATGTCATGGATCCTGGGATCTGGCTCTGTGCTCCCCAGGGAGTCTACTCAAGATTCTCCCTCTGCCCTTCCCCCAACTCATGCACACACTCACTCGCTCTCTCTCAAATAAATAAATCTTAAAAAAAAAAAAAAAGAACAATGCTGTTAGTGAAATATGGGGATTCTAGTTTTGCTTTTCCTCCCTGTGTTCAAACAAGTATCAAACAATAGATATTTTGAGGGGCAAAGAATCCATCTCAATCCAGTCAACCCTGCAGCACTTAAAGTTTAGGACTTGTGAACATTAATTTGCTCCCCAACTGGAAATCTAAAAAGACAACAGTACAATACTGACAACCAATAAGCCATAAATCAGATAAGAAGCCAGCCAAAGACCCTATCTATTGGCAAACACCTTGTAATAGGATGAGTAAGCAGAAAACAAACACGAGGGCATATGACATTCTTTAGCACAAGGGAAATCCTTGTCACAATGAAAGAAAAAGAAAACTAGGTGTTTTCAATAGGATAACAGAAGATAAAAACAAACAAAAAAATCCTTTGAATTAGGATTAGAATTCAAAAGGCGTGATAAAAAGAGAATTGGGATAAGGTGACATTTAAATGATACTAGAAATGAAAAGGCTGAATTAAAATAAAAGGCTGTAATAAACCATCATTAGCAAAACCGAGACAAAAAAGATACTGAATTAGTGACCTGAAGGTCAAAATTTAGAAGCCGTTTTCAAAAATGAAAAGAAAAAATGTAAAAGATGATAGTGATAAAGTCCAGAGAATAGAAATTCAATAAATGGCTAAATCGGTATTATTAAAGAATCCTGAACCAAAAAAGCAAAATCAAAATTGAAAATTAACAGAAGAAAATTTTAGTGACCGAAATGAAGAACTCAGTCTTCAAATTTAAAGGATTTGCTTTGTATTATAAAAATAATGAAAAAGGAACCATAACAAGACACACTGTAGCAAATTTTTATTACAAAGATGAATAAATCCCTATAATTGTTCACATAGAAAGAAATAGATTTATAAACATGGAATAAAATAATTTGGCTTCAGAGTTCTGTGGAATATTGCATATCTTAAGACAACAGTGTGATAGTTTTGAGTGGCAAACCTTGTATCAGCCAAGGACTCATTCATGTGCAGAAGTAACAGAGGAAATATAGAAAATATAGAAGCCACACGGCTTAATTTAAACCCACCCCAGAAAAAACAACAAACAAACAAAACCAGAAAGTGGGGACTAGCAATTAGCATTAAGTCAAATTAAACATGGATTTATTTAAATAATTGTAACTATTTATTGCATAAAAGTAAAAGCGAAAAATCAAAAATAATTAATAGAAAACAACTTTACTGACATTTAATAATCTATGTTTTTATTCTTAAAAAAACTGGTCAGGTTACAAATATATATTCAGATATATATATAATATAATATTCACAATATTATTGTTTATAAAACCAAAATATCTGAATCAACCTAAATATTCATCAGTAAACATGTGGTTAAATAAATTGTAATATATCCCTATTAAATATGAATGTATTAAATAATTTAAAAGAAAATATAGGTCTATATATTTATTGAAATAGACATGTGCATAAAATATTACACATATATGATTCCATTTCTTCGTTCAGTATTTATTTAGAATATGGATGATCTTTGTTTTCTTAGTCATTTTCTGCTTTCTCGGAATTTTATATACTGCACAGCAAAGCTACATAGACAAAATTCTTGAGAGTATCAAGAAAATCTCTCTCAGAATTTTTTCAAGACTTTGTTTACCACATCATGTATTTTGTAAAATCTACTTTTTCTAAACTACCAGCACTCAGATTAAAACTCTCTTATTTAAAATTTTAAAAAGAGACTATACTAAGAAGCAACCTACAACATAAACAAATAGACACTTGGTGGGTGCCTGGGTGGCTCAGTTGGTTAAGCGACTGCCTTCGGCTCAGGTCATGATCCTGGAGTCCCAGGATCGAGTCCCGCATCGGGCTCCTTGCTCAGCAGGGAGTCTGCTTCTCCCATTGACCCTCCCCCCTCTCATGCTCTCTCTCTCTATCTCATTCTCTCTCAAATAAATAAATAAAATCTTTAAAAAAAAAAAAAACAAATAGACACTTGGTAAATAATGACAATGAGAACCCACCAAATCAAAACATCAGGTGCTTTCCACAATGTCCCATAGAGGCAAATTTACTACTGTAATTTATTATTTAATAAAAGAACAAAAAATAACTAAGCATTAAGTTCAAGAAGTTAGAACATAGCGATCAGAAAAAATATAAATTAATATAGATTCGGGACGCCTGGGTGGCTCAGTCGGTTAAGCGTCTGCCTTCAGCTCAGGTCATGATCCCAGGGTGCTGGGATCGAGTTCCGCATCGGGCTACCTGCTCTGCGGGGAGCCTGCTTCTCCCTCTGCCTCTGCCTCTATCTCTCTCTCTCTCTCTCTCATGAGTAAATAAATAAAATCTTTTAAAACAAATTAATATAGATTCAAAATCACTTGAAAAATAATAAAAGACTAATCTCTTGTAAACATAATAAAAGAAGTATAGAAATTGACAAAATTAGAAATGCAAAGGAGATACTATAATTGCGGAGAAATTTTGAAACTATATTATAGCATGTACAACTCTGCACTAGATCCTTATAAAATCTTGATAAATTGAATTATTTTTGTGAAAAATATAAATTCCAAGGTTGACCCAAGTTCATGGAGAAATCTCACCTAGAAGCAAAAGAAAGAAAATGCTTGAGGAATAGTTGATTTCCCAAAAGCTTTGCTTGCTTGCTTTTTTTTTAAGGAAAAGCTATCCCCGTGTTATACAAGCTGCTTCAAATCATAGAAAAGTCTGGACCCACTCCATCTTATGTAGCATAACTGTCGTCGTAGAGTCAGTTTGTGAGCGGTTATTGTGAGTCATCAATAAATATGTGTGCCCCCACAATTCCTCTCTGTTACATCATACTCTGGTCTCAAGTGACCCAAAATTGACATTCATTAATAGCTATATCAGACCCAAAGTCATCATTGAGATTTATTATAATCCTTTTTTAAAAATAGATAAATGATGTATTTGTTCTACAGCTGGATTTGGGTGATAGTTTCATAACTGTATAAATTACTGAAATTCGTTGACTTCCAATGGATGAATTTTATGTTCAACGTATAGTCTGCCTAAGAGTATCAAGCTAAATAAACAAACTGCTTTTTTTAAGTTTTTAATTTTAATTCCAGTATAGTTAACATACTGTGTTATATTAGTTTCAGATGTACAATCTAGTGATTCAACAATTCTATACATTACTCAGTGCTCATCATGATCAGTGTCCTCTTTAATCCCCTTCACCTATTTCACCCATCCCCCACCCACCTCCATTCTGGTAACCAACATTTTGTTTTCTGTAGTTAAGAGTCTGCTTCTTGGTTTATCTCTCTTTTTTTCCTTTGTTCATTTGTTTTGTTTCTTAAGTTTCACATACAAGTGAAATCATACAAGATTTGTCTTTCTCTGGCTTATTTCACTTAGCATAATACCCTCTAGATCCATCCATATTGTTGCAAATGGCAAGATTTCATTCATTTTTATGGCTGAATAAAATTCCATTGTGTATATATATCACATCTTCTTTATCCATGCATTTATGAATGGACACTTGAGCTGCTTTCATAATTTGGCTATTGTAAATAATGCTGCAATAAATATAAGGGTACATATATCCTTTTGAATTAGTGTTTTTGTATTCTTTGGGTAAATATCCAGTAATGCAGTTCCTGAATTGTAGGGTAGTTCTATTTTTAATTTTTGAAGAACCTCCATACGGTTTTCCATTGTGACTGCATCAGTTTGCATCCCCACCAACAGTGCAACAGTGTACCTTTTTCTCCACATTCTCACCAACACTTGTTGTTTCTTGTGTTTTTGATTTTAGCCATTCTGACAGGTGTGAGGTGGTATCTCTTTGTGGTTTTGATTTGCATTTCCCTGATGATGAGTGATGTTGAGCATCTTTTCATGTGTCTGTTGGCCATCTGTATGTCTTCTTTGGAGAAACATCTGTTCATGTCTTCTGCCCATTTTTTAATCAGATTATTTGTGTATTTGGTGTTGAGCTGTGTAAGTTCTTTACATATTTTGGATACTAACTCTTTATCAAATATGTTGTTTGCAAGTACCTTCTCCCATTCTGTAGGTTACCTTTTAGTTTTGTTGATTGTTTCCCTCACTGTGCAGAAGCTTTTTATTTTGATGTAGTCCCAATAGTTTACTTTTGCTTTTGTTTCCCTTGCCTCAGGAGACAGTTTTGTTTTTTTTTTAAATAAAAATTTTCACATGTTTGAGTATGTTCGTTTACTCAGGCTGCCATAACAAAATATCGCAGACCAGTGGTTTACACACCAGAAATATATTTTCTCTCAGTTCTGCAGGCTAGAAATCCAGCAACAAGGTGTGACAGGGTTCGTTTCTGGTGGGACCGTTTTTCCCAGTTTGCAGATGGCCAGCCATCTCCTGGCAGTGTCCCCGCGTGTCCTTTCCTCTGTGTGCGCTTAAAGAGAGCAAGCTCTGTGTCTCTTTCTCCTCTTATAAGGCTACCAATCCTATCAGGCTAGGCAGCCTCATGACCTCATGGAACCTCCCTCAATAGCTGATCTCCAAATACAGTCAAGCTCAGTGTTAGGGTTTCAATGTATGAATTTGGCAGCGGGGAGAGACACAGTTCAGTTCATAACACTGGGTAACTTCCTCAAAGTACAATTTTGCATAATAGTCTTCTCTGCCTCCTCAGTGTTCTTTACCAAACTAAGAGATAATGTTGGAAAGTCTCAGTAAACCCTGAGGCAGCTAGGAATCCATAGTACTGGCTTAGCAGAGAGTACTCTCCCCCAAAGTTACTGTGAGTAACATATTACTCCCTGTTTGCAGAGAGTGACTCCTTACAAGCCCCTCCTGCCATCTCAACTTTCTCAGTCCCCCAGGTCTGATCATGCCAGTATGAGTAGTTTATATTAAGCAATGGTTCTGTTAAGGAAAGAAGAGTAAAGAGAAATGGAACTAACTTCAGATATGTTTTCTGTATCAAAAAAATGAAGATAATTAAGGGATTCTTAATTAAATAATAATATTGACCCTGTTGATATGTACCTAGGACCTTAAAATTCATTAATTTTAGGGGCAACTGGGTGGCACAGTAAGTTAAGCATCCGACTCCTGGTTTTGACTCAAGTCGTGATCTCAGGGTCATTTTCTCATGGTCATGAGCTCAAGCCCCACATCAGCTCCATGCTCAGGGCAGGGTCTGCTAGAGATTCTCTCTCTGCCCCTCCCCCTACTCATGCTCACACTCTCTCTCTCTCTCTAAAAAATAAATAAATCTTTTAAAAAATTAGTTAATTTTATAATTCCACTTTTCAGAATTTATCCTAAGGACATCATCAGAAATTTGGCCATAAATGTATGTAAAGCTGTCCATTTTGGTATTATATGTAACAACAAAAATATCAGTAACTTAAATAAGGGAATGGCAAAGTCAATTGTGATATTGTCCAACCCTTAAATGTAATGAATGCCTGAGAACTTTGCATGAGCCAAGAACATATTCACAAAACAGTGTAAACAGGCATGTATGGAGGTTGTTAACCAATTCATGATTCCAAGAATTAATAAAGGAGAATACATTTTCCTATTTTCCTGCATTTCCTATTCTAAATGTATTTTTAGGTAACTAAGTATTGATGAAGGAAAGTTCTTCATAGAAGAATTCTAGGTAACATATGCAAAAGGAAATGACAGAATCAGAAAATCCCCTTTTTGCAACTACTGGGGCACCTGGCTGCCTCAGTCAGTAGACCATGTGACTCTTGATCTTGGAGCCATGAGTTCAAGCCCCACGTTGGGTATAGGGATTATTTAAAAAAAAAAAAAAAAAAAAATTCATGGTTGATGAAACCATTCAGGGAGCTTTGAAACTGGCAGATCAGTCTATCACCATGAAAAGAACTGATCAAGCTCAGAATCATTAAAGTGGGACAATCATACATATGCCTCATGCAGCAATGAAATTGGGATTACACACTGCTGTCTATGAAGTATTTCATCAAAAATAACTACTAATAACAATAAGTAAAATTGGACTCAAACCCAATCAAGTTTCTAGATCCAACTACCAATTATAAGAAATAAAGGAACAGCTAAATGACATGATGAAGAAGCAGTCAAATTCAGATTGTGAAATAGTCTACAAAACCAATGGCAGGTTTTTGCTCAAACAAATGGCATTTTTAAAAAGGAGGAGGGGGAGGGCGCCTGGGTGGCTCAGTTGGTTAAGCGACTGCCTTCAGCTCAGGTCATGATCCCAGGGTCCTGGGATCGAGTTCCACATCGGGCTCCCTGCTCTGCGGGGAGCCTGCTTCTCCCTCTCCCACTCCCCCTGCTTGTGTTCTCTCTCTCGCTGTGTCTCTCTCTGTCAAATAAATAAATAAAATCTTTAAAAAAAAAAGGAGGAGGGGGACCTATTTTTGACTAAATTAGACTTAGAAGACATACCAACCAAATGCAATGTGTGGCCTTTGTTTGGATCTTGATTAACAAACTCCACTGCAGAAAGTAAATTTTGGGACACTGGGTGGCTCAGTCAGTTAAGCATCTGCCTTCGGCTCAGGTCATGATCTGGGGGTCCTGAGCTCGAGTCCCGCATTGGGCTCCCTGCTCAGTGATGAGCCGGCTTCGCCTTCTGCCTGCCGTTCCCCCTGCATGTGCTCTCTCTCTCTCTTACAAATAAATAAATAAAATCTTTAAAAAAAAAAAAAGTAACCTTTCATGTCAACTATACCTCAATAAAAAGTAATCTTTGGGGGCGCCTAGGTGGCTCAGTTGGTTGGGCACCCAACTCTTGGTTTTGGCTCAGGTCACTATCTCAGGGTTGTGAGATCGAGCCCCACGTAGGATTCTATGCTCAGTGGGGAGTCTGCTGGAGATTCTCTTGGTCTCCATCTACACCTCTCCCCACTCATGCTCTCTCTCTCTCTCTGTCAAATAAAAATAAATATTTTTTAAAAAGTATTTTTTTGAGATAACTAGGAAATTTTGAATATAAATTGATACTAGATGATATTAAAGAATTGCTATTTTAATTTTGATAAGGCTGATAACATTGATTGTGTTGAAAACAAAAGAAAAACTTCATATTTTAAAAACATATACTGAAGTATTTATGAGTACAATTATATGATATTTGGAATTTGTTATAAAATACCATAGCAAAAAAAGTAGAGGTGGGGATGAGTAGATGGAGGAGTGAGATATAAATAAAATGTAAGGGCCAAAATGCTAATAATTGTGCAAGATAGACAATGGGTACATAGAGATTCATTCCAGTCTTCTATCTATTTTTAGGTATGTTTGAAATTTTCTGTAATAGAGAGCTTTTGTATCTTTTAATTTCCTTTATCATGAATATGACCAAGTAAAATAAACCTAAAAATATTAATAGTGATTAACAGTAGATGATATCTCTGAATTGTGGAGTGACTGATGAATTTTGCTTCCTTCTTTACACTTTTCTCCCCACTTAATTTTCCACAAATATCAGTTATTTCTATAAGCACAAAAGCAGGCAATTAAAAAAATAAATGCTGGCCTCTTGATTAGGGATGTTGGCTAGGTCCCTTCTACCCCTGTTGTCCCATTGTCTGGCATTTAACAATATTACATCATGAGGAGTTATATTATTTTTCTTGGACTCAGTCAGCATCCCTGAAGTAGTGGCTCAGAGGAAAACCATCTTCCAAGTTCAGATGTTTCTGAGATTAGAATTTAACAAAAGTATTACTACCTGTAGCATAGAAACATCCTGCAATGCTTATGTGAATAATAAGTACCTAAAATATAAATATCAAGGGACTAAGGAAATAGGATCAGTCATCCAAGGACTATGAATGTTTTAAATAGAGCAGAGAACAAAAAAGCACATTATGAATAGGCTAGTCTTACTAGTTAGCTGAGTTAAAAATTGAAACTAATAATTTATTATGGGATATTCCAGGTAATTCAGAAAACAACCTCCTGAAATTAACAGAATTTTATGAAACTGACCTGTTTTTACATGTCTGTTATTAAGTGTCTGGATTTGTTAAAGGGGCCAAAATACTAGGGTGTGAAGGAATCAATTATTTACAGCCCAGGTCTCATATAAATAATGATGGTAAGGGAGGCGATTGGGAAGACAGGTGAAGTAGGTGAAGGAAATTAAAACATACAAACTTCCAGTTATGAAATAAGTAAGTCATGGAGATGAAAAGTATAGCATAGGGAATATAATCAATAAGATTGTGGTAACTTTGTATGGTGACAGATGGTAACTACACTTATTGTGGTGAGTGTTTCATAATGTATATAACTGTTGAATCACTATGGTGTATACATGAAACTAATACTGTATTATATGTCAATTGTACTTCAATTAAAAATTTTTTAAAATAGGGCGCCTGGGTGGCTCAGTCGTTAAGCGTCTGCCTTCGGCTCAGGTCATGATCCTGGAGTCCCAGGATCGAGTCCCACATCGGGCTCCCTGCTCAGCAGGAAGCCTGCTTCTCCCTCTCCCACTCCCCCTGCTTGTGTTCCTGCTCTCGCTATCTCTCTCTCTGTCAAATAAATAAATAAAATCTTAAAAAAAAATTTTTTTTTTAAATAAAAAACAGTGGTCAAAGAACCTCCAATTAAATATGCCAAATAATAGATATGATTTACCTCTTTCCAACTCCCCAAACCTCCCTAAATAAAGGGAGTAGAAGGGTGTAAATCTATAAGAACAAAGACAGCAGGATAGCAACAACAAAGTTTTAATAACTGAAGCAGATGGATAAGTGGTTATTGACTTAGAAGAGTAGAAAAATCCAGCAATACATACATCAGGATCCCAGAAGGATTCAGAAATGGAGACACCTGGATATCTCTGAAAAAGAGGTTGTAGGTAGGGCTGAAAAGAAAATTGGTTGAAAATCTGTATAATAAGTATATCTCAGGGGTGCCTGGGTGGCTCAGATGGTTAAGCATCTGCCTTCGGCTCACGTCATGATCTCAGGGTCCGGGGATCAAGCTCCACAGGGTCCTGCTTCTCCCTCTGCCTGCCACTCCCCCTGCTTGTACTCTCCCTCTCTCTCTCTCTCTCTCTCTGGCAAATAAATAAATAAAATCTTTAAAAAAAAAAAAAAGAAGAAGTATATCTTCTCCCCGACTCTAATTATCCCCAGAACCACCCCTCCCTGACTCCAGGAGATAAATAGAGTTTTACTCTCTAGAGAGGTTAATTAGAAAAACCCAAGTTTGGGCAGTGGGGGGATCAGGTACACCTGATGACTGGGATACAGGGGATTGAATGAAACTCTAATTATCAAATGTGAGATTAGAATTTGACACCCAGCTAAACTATCATTCAAATGAAAGTGTAGAACAAAGAAATATAAGGTCTCCCCAAATATGTTGATCACAAAAAGTAACTGGAGGAAATGTTTCACCGAAATGAAGGAATAAACCAAGAAAATGGAAAATGTAAGCTCCAGGAATGCAGCGTAGGAGAGAGCTACAGATGACAGCTATGCAGCACACCTATTCCAGACTAGGGTACAAAGTCTGTAGGCTTGAAAAAAGATGGCTTACTCAGGAGTGGGGGAAAGAGAAAAGGAAACTAAAAACTGATCTGATACATTCTAATATCTTAAGGAAAATGTATACTTCTGGCAGAAAAATTGTGGATAAATTAACAAAGAGGTACGGAGAAAACTAAGCAAAAGGAAAAGTAAGATAATTATTACCTCTAGGGTAATATAGTCAATGACATTGTGATAGCATTGTATGGTGACAGATGGTAGCCACACTTGTGATGAGCATAGCTTAGCATATAGAACAGTGTGTTGGTCCTTGGCATGTTTGCCCTCACATTCATTCCTTACCTGCCCCCTCTTCTGCTCTGCTCTGCTCTGCTCTGCTCTGCTCTGTATGCAGAGGGTCTAACCAACAGGCTGTTTTTCCCAGACTCCTTTGTTGGAGTTGACCAATGAGAAGTGTTTATCAGAGATACAGAAAGAAGAGAGAAGGGAGGGCATTTCCCCTTCTCTGCCTTGAGGATCATTTCTTGCAGCAACTGTATCTCCTCCTTGACTCCAGCTACCACTAAAAAAGCCCATCCTGGTTCCAGCTTCCCTCCGGTAACCCAGGCCCCTGGGCTCTGATAACATCACCTCCTCCTTCTGTCTCTCCAGCAGTTGCTAATCTGCTACATGACAATTTTTGTTTTCTTGATTGGACTCTGACTGATAAAATCATTGCAGAAATTCTTTTGTGTTGATCTGCAATTCTCCTTGGAGCAAGAGATAGTTGATACTTGGCCTGTGAGTCTTCTGAGGTAATCAGCTTTAGTAATTTTTAAAAACTTAAGTTTATTAATTTTTCCAAGGGAGATAGTGGAGAGGGGGCAAGGAGTTCATTTGAGGTGTGAAAAAGAATTTTTCACTGAGATAATCAAAGGGCTTCTGTAAGTACTTAATCAAGAGATAGAAGCCAACCACCCTCTTCTGTTGAGGACAATGGTCCTCAACCTAGCTGTCCATCAGAATCATCTGGGGAGTGTTAAAAATCACCCCTGCCACGGAGATTCTGATTTAAATAGTCTAGGATGAACATGTATTAGAGCAGTGGTTCCCAGACCAGCAGCATCAGTATCACCTGGGAACTAGTTAGAAATGCAAAATTTGGGTACTCACTCTAGAATTACTGAATCAGAAACGTGAAATGGGCCCAGGCCTACCAGATAACCTGATGTACACTGAATTTTAACAACTGCTATTTCAAAACTACCCAGGCAAGTCTAACGTGCAGCCAAGTTTGAGAACCACTAGTTTAGGCATAGACTATCAATAAAATCATAAGTTTTATTAAATACATATTTATTAAATTGCTACTATGTTTTTGAATTTCCTGTTACTCAACAAAAGACAAAAGTTGAGATTATTAATAAAATTTGAAACTCTGCAGAAAGATGATATAGCAAAAGGAAAAGTTTCAAAGCCACAAATCTTCAACCATGCAGAACACAAAAAGAAAAATGAATCAAGAAAGTTCCTCTTTCTGAATTAAAAATAGCTAATTAGATATTCAATGTACTTCAACAATAGGTTGAGGTCCACTGCGGGATGCCTGTCCAGGTATCTCACATTTCTCCCACTTGCCTTCAATTACACTACCTATTACCAGTAATAGAACAAAATCTTTACTGTCAGACATGATCTTACATATCATGTAATCCAACATTTTGCAATCAGTAATTCATAGACTCTAGGGCTCACAGAAGTTCTCTGCAGTGTAGCTATTAGGATCATTTCAGATGCAATCACAGCAACGCCAACTCGAACTAGCATAAATAATCAAATATATTTTGTGTTCACTTAAGGTCCACAAGTAGTGACAGCTTCAGGTGCAGCTTGATCCTGTGGACTCCAAATCTATGGTGGTTTTTTTTGTTTTTTGTTTTTTTGGATTTACTCTCCTTGCATCAACTTTGACTTCAGACTTGAGGTCTCTCATTGTAGCAAAAAGGCTACAGCAATATCAAGCCTCACATCAGGATCCTATACCATCCAGAAAAGTGTCTCTCCAGATAAATCCTGAGGAAAAAAAAAAAAACAAGGATTTTTTTTTCTTTTCAGAAATCTCAAAAAAAATATATCGTGGTTTGTGTTTAGCCCAGGCTGGTTCATGGGACCTGATCCTGGTGGTCAGGAGGATCCACTGGGCTTTGGTCCATCAGGGCCCATTCCTAGAGCTAGGGATGAAGTTGTTCTCTCCTGAGACGAATGGAAAACTAGGATACTGTTGCCATGGAAGAGTGCAATGAATGCCAAGAAGCCAAAAATGGCAAATGTCTGCTATGCGTGGGAGAAAAGGAGTGTTTTTAAATTGATAAGTAAAATAATTGTCCAGATGTTTTGCCTTAATTAGAAGCATCTTAGAGCCTCTAAGAGTTTACCAAATGAACATTCATGGCACTCAATGGGGATCAGATGGATATTCTCATGACTCATTCTGTCAGTTTACTATCCAGATCAATATTACTAGTTGAATGTTTTACTTGTTCTTCAGCTTAAATTATTTCTATTCTTAATCACTTATTATATAATATAACACCCATAAAGGACCACTGATTAGAGACAGAAAGACATACATGTAAACATATGTTGTTCATGTTCACCCAGCACCTTCTGAGGATAGCACCATAATTTCTCACGGGAGAGCATCAGTACCTCTTTCCTACAATCAAGATGCCTCTGTCTCCTAAAGCCAAACAGGGAGCATAGGACCCATATCAGGCCAATCCAATTCCCTTTCCTTGGACTTTGAATATCACCTGAGTGGCCAAGGACAGAAGAGAATGACAGAAGCTGATTCATCTTTATGATGACACGTTAATAGAACTATTAAATAGTTATGGTCACAAGATCGAAGGGCATCAAACACCCTTGCTCTTTCTCATACTTGGTCCTTGAGTCTCCTCTGATGTTTGAGTCACCCCAGAGTTTTCCAGTCAATTCTCTCTCTGCTTGAGTTTTCATGAAAAGTTTCTATTCTTCGCATCATATAATCCTGATAAGTATTAAAATGATAATTCTGAAATTTTTCTTCAAGATGAGCAACACTGAATTCATAAATTTCATGTCTGATCAAAATTTTTAGATGCACATCAACATACTTCTAGTACTTTAAAAACCATTTTTGAAAAGGGAAAATATAATATTGTATCCAATTTGACTTATAATTTATTAGGAATAAAGACCTTCTAAACTCTCAATGTGTTATTTGTGGGTAAGTGCTTGGAAATAGCAGCTTGAAGTCTTTTTTTTTATCCCATAGTTTAGAAACAAAGACAAAAATTACAAAAATAAACTAGCTCTTTTTTGAAGCGAAATGTAAAAATTCTAAGTATAGATACAAAAGCAACTTTTGGTCAAGATTTGATGCATAATGGACAGTTGAATTTTACTATAGGTTTCACTGTCCATTCACTCCCAAATAACATATGACATAATATTATTTTTTGTTGGTTCATTAATAAATTGTGTTTTTTCTCATACCATAAGATTCAGGAAAATTAAGCATTTTCTAAAGTCAAAAGATATATTTAAATATATAGTAACTAATCCACAATGTATATAAAAACAATGTTAAGAAAAGGAATAGGAATTTATACAGTAATCTTTAAAGACAAACTGATCTGAAATTTTTACATGCCTTTAAAATCATTTATCATATATCACACAAATAATATATATTTTTTCAATTTCTAAGGAACTTCAGTAGATTATGTATTTAACTGAAAGGTGCTTGAGTCAAAAAAAAAAAAAAAATGCTGGGAAACACTGATCCACATCTTTACTTGACGGAAACCAGAGAGGTCACACAGATAACCCTGAGAGGTGAGACAGAAGCAGGGTTCCTTAGAGTCTCAATGCCCATCAGACATTCTTGCTTCCTGCCACCACACATGCTCTTTGGTGCTGTAGACAGATGAATTCTCATCACCTTCTAGGCAATCAGTTACTATATCCATCCCCAACCCATCCATTTCTACGTCATTATATATATGATGGCTTGTGTGCCTCCAGATGAGTCTTGAATTGGATATTTTGAGGCTAAAATTTAGCACAGTGACCCAGGACCTACTGCCTGTAAATTGGTTTTGGACATGCTCAATGTTGAATGATGCTAAATTAAGCGTTCCTAGATCTGAGTTTACAGAGATTGAATATCTAATATTCAGTAGAGGTGGAGTACTGACTCCCCTCCTCTAATTCTCTGTGAAAAGTTTGCTCTCACACCAAGGCAGAAACAAGGGCCAGATAGTAACTTTCATGGTGTTCCCTTGGTTGTTTCTGTTGCCCCGACTAGTCGCTTTTGAACAATTCTGCTATTTCCAGCTGTCTGATACCGCTGATGTGTAGACTTCCAAGAACTTGGGATCCCACGACATTGAAAGACCGTAAGTAACAAAGAATAATTCAAAGTCCCTGGGCAAAATTGTTCCCCTTGTTAAATTTGCTGCCCTGATAAGCAGGGGAGGAATAGCATTAGAAGGTTGAAGAAACTATACTATCAGACCTTTAAGATACTTTGTAAAAGTTTTATGTTAGCTTGAACTAGGGCCTAATTGGACTCCCATAAACATAATAAATGTCATGTGGTTAAGAAAATCTCATTCTAGACAAAGAGTTCCCATGTTCCTTTAAATAACCCAAGAATCCTACGATCTACAGCTACAAAAATTAATTAAGCCAGCAAGCAAATAAAAAGGGGAAGAGTTTTCATCACTGTCCTATCTGCCAATGTGCTCCACCCATTTGGTTGGAATTTCTGATGTATGTTGTTTCTGAAATTACAACCAAAAGACACACTTTTCTTGAAAACTCTGCAGCCTGGCCTAACATTCAAGTGAGCTTCTCCAAGCCCATGTCCTGTCCTGCAGTGCAGAGTCAGGCCTAATGTCCCTCTCTACCTCCTTCCCTTCTGATCAATAATGCCTTTCATTTAAATTCCAGAGCACTACTGCGGACAGTTTTTCACCCCTCAACAAGTCCACCTTTGTTCTTCTGTCAGCATGCAGTTCAAAAGAAGCTGCCAACATCCCCCTTTTGTGATTTATCGATGTTTTACCTGACAGTTAGGCCCTTATGGCATCTCACAAAAATCTGCTTAACAGATAATATCCCTGAACTGCGGTATTAATACCAGCATACCTCTACATGCAGAGTTCTAGTTCAAGGTGCCAGTCTCACATCTTCTTTGGCTACCGTGGAAGCCTGAAATTCAAAATCTTTATGAAAACACACCTTAGACTCGGGCTTACTCTATTGTGTAGTAAATACCATGGATTAAGTAAAATCGCCCGAGATTTTCCTGCTAAATGAGCTCTGTGTTTCTTTAAGTTCCCTAAGGCCACCGAAGAGCCATGACCAATAGAAGAAGTAGGGATGGGTATGGTCACCATGATATTTGCCACTCGAATATTTGTTCATTCTTCAGTATTCCTGTCTTGGTGACCTAGGCGTGAAAGTTACATATTAATTGAACCCGCCTTAATCAGGGGATGCTTATGCTTACTTTTTCAACTCTAAAACTCAGCTCTCTGATCCTTGAAGTTAGAGTTTTTGTCAGAGAAAACAACAGGACAGACTAAGATTACTCATAAATATATCGTGGAATGTCTGGAAGGCTGAGTGGAGCATAGGCAATGCAAACACCATTCTAGAAGTGAAACCACATTTCTGGAAAAGGGAAGCTTTCAGGGAGCAGAAACTCACCAGAATACAGAAACTACAGGAAAGAGAGCTAGGATATGCTTCAGACGCCTGTGAATAGCAAAGTTAATGTCTGTGTATTAGCAGGCATTTAGAATTATAGAATAAACACTTGTTTTCAGGTTTCTACTATTTGTCCAGTTTTTCTTTCTTCCTTCCTTTTCTTCCTTCTTTTCTATAATACAGGATTGGATAATATTTTGTTGATGTTCATCATTTTAAGTCTGTTCGTGTTTCCCTTTCCTTGACTCTATGAGTATCAAAACTGGATTGCCTTTCTGATCAGTAAATGGAAACTTTTTTTATAAATGCAGAAACCTTTTGAGTGTATGTGTGTGTGTGTGTATATAAATACATTCACAGTCTTTTATGAAGTCCAAAGTAAATGAGTTGTTTTATTCACCTAAAAGCACTTAAAATAATAATGCCATTGAAAATCTTAACAGATATTTTAAAATTATAATATACCTCTGTATAATGGAATGTCTTTTTTATCAAAATGTTTCAGGATAATTAATTTATGAATTTGCTATATTGCATACTCTTTAATCAACATGATTGCCAAATAAATAAAATTATTTACCTAGGCATTTTAGATTTACAAAGAGAAAAACAAGATATACCTTGGATACAGTTGCTAGTAAATTGTTCTGGACACCCTATGTACTCAGTGCATTTTCGCTGATCAGCAGGCTGGCTGATGGAAGGTCTATCTCTCTCAGACAGCTGGAGAGGTATAATGGAAGGGTGCTGGACTAGGAGCCAGAAGATCGGATATCAGCTCTGCTGTGTCCCTGGGAAAATGGCTCAGCCTTTATAACTCTCAGTTTTTTCATCTGTAAAATAGGATAAAAATATCTTCTGGCCTGTCCTGCTGGATTATTAGAAGGGTCTGAGAAGACAAGGCATGGGAAAGCATTTTGTAAATGCAAGGCATTCGTAATATAATTTTACTTAACTAGTAATTGATATTCTCCTGCTTGAAAGCCACTTTTTCAGAAACTAAGGCTATTAGTTGTGGCAGTTTGCGTATATCCCAAAGCTAAATTTGACACAAAAACATCAAGTTCAAAGGCCCAAACCATGTGACCTGTCCTTAGGCCTGAAAATTATTCAATGTTTCCTAATGCTGGGGTCAGTCAGCTGGTGCCTCGGGATGGACACTCAGCGGTATCTGGGGACCAGTTTTCCCCTGACCTCAGTATCACAGTGTTTCAACTGTCATGTGTTAAAAGCTGGTTGATAAGAAAAATGAGGCAGGGTACAAAGACCCGGGGCTCAGATACCCTAGTCAGGTTAAGTCACTATTGGGAGTTGGGAAACATTTTCAGCTATGGTTCTCATGTTTATTTAAATTGAGTTTAGCCTTAAGGTAAACCATTAACCTACTTTAGCAGCGACCAAGTTAGAATAGCAATGCAGTTTCTCAATTCAGTTATCATCTGGGCCCACTATGTACCCAGTGCATGAATGAGTATGTTATCACTTGGTCACCTAGGCATTCAATCTGGGCAGAAGTTGTTTTGCAGAAGGTCATAGCCTCATCTTATGTTTGTCTCATCTTTGATGGATGAAGGGGTGCACCTCTATGAGAACATGACTGATCGAATGGAACCGGCTTCAACATTAGCATCAGGACAGCATTCTCGTTTTGGGTGGTTAAAATTTCAGCTTTCAATTTTCAGATATCAGAACATCAAGAGAGTTTTCTGTAAATGAACTCATACTTTTCCCTGCTCCTGCCACTTCACAGCCATATTATATCTAGAAGCAAAGATGTGGGCACCGGACTTTCGGTGTTTCCATTAGCAGGTTGGTTTGCACCTCTAGATAAAGATGTCTGGGGGAGTCCAAATCTCATTTGCCAGGAGGCTCCTTTTTACTTTTCCACTTGCCTTCTATATTGTATAACACTAGAGAGGTAAACAGCATAGATTCCCAGGCCGAGAGCGAGCAATAAACTAGCCCAAGTCTACAAGAAGTCAAGCAGTGGAGAAGCAGAAATTGTAATAAAACCCAGGCAGCAGGGATGTAAAAAATACTCTGTTTTAATTAGTTCTACCTCTTTCAGCCTCCTGACGTTTGTCCAGTTATCCTCTACTTCATTACCAAGAGCTTGTTCAGGTAAAACAATTAATAAAAATATTAGACTGCCACTCCCAACAATTTAAAAAACATATCTGCAAGCAGAATTGCTACATCCATTTATTCAGCCATTTTAAAAAATAGGATAGTATTATTAGCAAACTGAGACCTAGTGAAGCTGTGACTTGTCCAAGCACTTTCCTAATCTATAAGTCAGGGTTGAATCATCTCTAGGGTCCCTTGAAGCACTAATATTCTATGCTTCTACCTCAAATGGTAAATGGAAGCATACAGCTCTTGAATTAATTGGGGCAAAATTAGTATACCTATTATAATGTAGCTGATACTTCTAAAAACTAATTTTATCAGTTTATTTCAGGATCTTCTCCTAAATGTTTTATTCCTAGTTACTCTTTGTAAGTGACCAAATAGCAAAGATAAATCAAATCAGTAAATCAAATAGCATAGACAAAAAGAGATGTAGGTCAAAGGGGACAAACTTTCAGTTATAAGAAGAATAAGTTCTGAGGATCTAACGTACAATGTGGTGATTATAGTTAATAATTCAGTATTGTGGCCTTGAAAGTTGCTGAGAGGAGATCTTAATCGTTCTCATCACCCATTAAAAAAAGAGTTAACTATGTGAGGTGAGGGATGTGTTAAATTATCTTGATGTTGAGAAGCGTTCCACAATATATATGTATATCAAATCATCACATTATACACTAAGTATATACAATTATATTTGTCCATTATTCATCAGTAAAGTGGGGGGTGAGGGGCAATACAGCTCACCTCTCAATATTAGAGCACTGGCCATAATCACAACTCCACACAATTGCTTATAAAAGCTACTGAAGGGTGCGCCTGGGTGGCTCAGTTGGTTAAGCAACTGCCTTCGGCTCAGGTCATGATCCTGGATTCCCGGGATCGAGTCCCGCATCGGGCTCCCTGCTCGGTGGGGAGTCTGCTTTTCCCTCTGATCCTCCCCCTCTCATGCTTTCTGTCTCCCATTCTCTCTCAGATAAATAAATAAAATCTTTAAAAAAAAAAAAAGCTACTAAAAATTCATCCTATATCTCTCTTTAAGTGCTTTGGGCCTTAAAACATTCTAAGTCAGATCCCAGATGTTGCTTGCTTTCCAACTAACGACTTTACTTAACATCTTTCATGGGTGTTGATGGTTTTTTCAATTCCACAGACTAGGGGAAGCGCAGCAGTGACAGTTTTGTTCCAGTACATTGTGCTACTAGTTGGCCTCAATCCTGACCTAGACAGAACATCTAAAAGCTGAAAATTAATTTAGAGTCTATTCCCGGTCAGTCCTTGGCATCTTTGCTGAGAAGACCTATTAATGCCAACTTCAACAGAAATAAACACAAGCACATTAAGAATTGGACTAAGACCATCAGTCATTTAACATAAGACAAATGGCAAAGCCTATCAAATCATGAACCTACCAACTAAAAACTGAGTACAGGGCACCTGGGTGGCTCAGTTGGTTAAGCGACTGCTTTCGGCTCAGGTCATGATCCTGGAGTCCCTGGATCGAGTCCTGCGTCGGGCTCCCTGCTGGGCAGGGAGTCTGCTTCTCCCTCTGACCCTCCCCCCTCTCATGTGCTCTCTCTCTCTCATTCTCTCTGTCTCAGATAAATAAATAAAATCTTTAAAAAAAAAATAAAAATAAAAATAAAATAAAAACTGAGTACAAGTAGCAAATCCAAAATGTCATGGTGGGTAATAATCCATTAAAAGGTATACAGTTACACATTACCAACAAGGAAGTTAATATACTATTAAAGGAACAGACTGGAAAACTCTAAAAGTAATGATTTGGAGATACAATTTGAACCAAAAATGCTTCAAAGTAACATAATGTAATTTAGGACATTTCACTAAAAACTATCCTTTGTACTTGGCACAATTTAAGATACGCACAAAGATACATTTCTGGGTTATGTGAAAATGTTATTATCCTAAAAATAACAGTAAACTAAAAACATTAAAACATGACTAGTAATCTATTAGCTTAATTTTTTAAACACTTTCAAATATATTCATAGGTGGAGAGATGTATAAGGTTATCAAGTAAGTACAGGATTTTCTCGACAGTAAATCCTAGCAGAATGAAGCTCATTTGTACTAATTTTTTAATATCTAAACCACCAATTTATTTTTTTTTTTAATTTTATTTACTTGTCAGAGAGAGAGCACAAGCAGGGGGAGCTGCAGGCAGAAGGAGAGGGAGAAACAGGCTCCCCGCTGAGCAAGGAGCCCCATGTGGGACTCAATCCCAGGACCCTGGGATCATGACCTGAGCTGAAGGCAGCCGCTTAACCGGCTGAGCCACTCAGGCATCCCTAAACCACCAATTTAAATCAGCAAACTATATTATAGAATCATAATGCAAGCATGTCCTTCATGGTTTATTAATAGATATTTTAGACACATCTTTGCATCCACAGGAGAACTGGATTAGAAGACTACTTTTCTGGGATCTGACCTACCTTCAGAAGGGGCAGGTCCAGACTAAAAGTCTGTCTCATGCAGCTTACAGATGGGGACACTAGTGTTTTCACTTGGGCAAGTGTTGCTTCTGCTGCAAGGCACACTGATGTTTCAACGTGTGAGTAAATGATCAGGGGAATGAGGCCAGGACTGGGCAGGGACAAAGCTGGGAGAAACTGACCCAACTATAGGACTGGTGTCCAAGGAGGTAGTCTACAGTCAATGACCAGTCCAAAAGGGCACAGTGATCCTCGTGCTTGGCTGCAGCGTCATAAGTATCTGAGACCCACTGAGAAGGTAAAGTCTGGCAAAATGAGGTTTTAGGCAGTAGGTGATCTGCTGAAACAGATGGGTCTGTCACCATAGAACCTGCATCGGTCAGGGTCCAGGAGGAATCATCCGTCATACTCGGGATGATTCAAGAAGGTTTGATAAAGGGACTATCCTAAAGGTGTAGGACTAAATCACAAGGGAAAATGTAATACCCCAATACCCAGCTAGGCTGTAACCATCATAGGCCAGAAAGGGTGAGGAGTGGGAGCAGATTGTGGAATCCGGAAGCAGAAGACACCTGGAGAAGGTCTCTGACCTTCGGCGGAAGGAAGTAGACAGCTAGAGGTAACCCCAGAGGGAAGGAATTGGTAACATAACTGCCCCATCTCATCCAGTCATTCCCTGGGATCTCCTACCAGGGCTCCCCCTTTGGCCAAACCCAGCTAGAAGTTGGAAGACAAGGATCAGTGGGTCTACATAAGTCAGTATGGAAGTGGGGGAGGGAGAGAGATTCAAAGTGGAAAAGAGTGAAGAGGGGTCTGGCAGGGCAAACAGAAGAATGACAGCACACCTCGGAGGGCATTCTATTTCAAACAGCATCCCCCAAAATATGTGGCAGTCTGGGGATGAGGGTCCAAATTCTGGAGAAAGGGGTCAGCCGAGTGAAATAGGATACTGGAGCCTGAGTCCAAAAAAAAAAAGAAAGAGAGAGAGAAGAGGAAAAAAAAAAAAAGGTCAGAGGAGGACTCCACCCCCATAGGCAGCCAGGATGCGAAGCAGAAAACCAAGGCAGAAGTATGCTGGCACGATTTATGCCAGGGGTGTGGGAGTAAGGAGAAGTCTCCAGGCATGCTGGAGGACTGCCCACAGAGCAGAAAAGCTCATTCTACATCGAATCCACTGACGTCTTTGGCATTGAATGTCCATCCTTCCTGGGTCAGGATGGACATGAGGACAAGTCAGGACTGAGTCTACCTGCACCTGAGAGAGCATGGAAAAGAAAGGAGGTGACAGCGCAATTGAAGACTGCATCACAAGGATCCTTGTAGGCCGTGGATGGCACTTTCAAATTGTAAAAGGTGAGGAGAGTAAACAAAGGTGTGGGAAGAACATAGGAAATGTAGAGACATCTCAAGGGATGTTTGCTCCACCCCTTGGCTTGAGACAACAAGGGTGCATTTACAAAACCCGGAGCTGCAGTCTAAGAGATGCCCTGACCTAGAATTAAGGAACAGCACCTGTCGTAGGGGAGGAAACCAAGGGGACATGTCCCTGGACCTCGCCCTCCAACCTTCTCAGATCTCCTGCAGGATTCCCCATTGAGCAAACCCAGCCAGAAACCAGAGGACCAGCTTGGCCTGGACCATTCCAGTCAATTTTGTAGGCCATAAAGCAGGATGGAGAAGGGCAAGCCGAGGATGTGGCAGAGTTAACAGAAGATATCCAGCCCTGACTTACAATGGAATCCTAGTGAAAAATGACGAGGGCCTCCCCATGAGATACTTATTAATGACAAAGGGAAAAATTTACAAAGGGAATAATTTCACAGTAGAGAAACTAGCAGACTCCACCTTGACAAGGTAATCCAGTTGATATCACCGGTAGCGGGGCCGACTGACAGCACGTGCCCCCTTATATGATTCCCTGTGAAGAACACACATCGCATCCTTGTATGCCCGCCGGAAATGCATACCTGAATCTGATCGTGAAAAATCAGCAGACAAACCTGAACTGAGGGACAGTCTACAAAATAATTGGCCTGTCCACATCAAAAATGTAACTGTCGGGCGCCTGGGTGGCTCAGTTGGTTAAGCAACTGCCTTCGGCTCAGGTCATGATCCTGGAGTCCTGGGATCGAGTCCCTCATCGGGCTCCCTGCTCAGCAGGGAGTCTGCTTCTCCCTCTGACCCTCCCCCCTCTCATGCTCTCTCTATCTCATTCTCTCTCTCAAATAAATAAATAAAATCTTAAAAAAAAAAGCAAATGTCATGAAAGACAAAGAAAGACTGAGGAATTGTCCTGGTGAAAGTTGGCTAGAGAGGCAGGACAACTGTGTGCTGTTTGTGATACAGGATTTTCTTCTGCTATGAGCATATTATAGGACAAACTTGTGAAATCTGAACTAGATATTAAATCAGAAAACAGTATTATATCGATGTTACTGACCTGATTTTGATTCTTGGGCTGTGGTTCTGTAATAAAAAAGCCCTGTCTTTAGAAAATATACCATGAGGTACTGGGGGGTAAAGATGCCTCATGTCTGCTTTCAAACAGTTCAGAAAAAAATACATAGGAAGGAAAAATTATCATAAAACATTAACATTTGGGCAATGTGGGTGAAGGGTATGTGGGAGTTCTTTTACTATTTTTTGCAATTTTTCTTTAAGTCTGAATTATGTCAAAACAAAAGACAAAAATGATGAGAACTCCACCTGGACCACTAGCAGTGGGGCTAGAGAGAGGGCCATACACAAGGAATATGTGGGGGAGGTCAATTGGATAAGATTTAAGTGACGAATTATGTGTGAGGGGTTCACAGCGACCATGAGATTTATGGTTTTGACAACTGCATAGTGCAGATGCTGTGATTGTGATCCTCTTAATGTGCCCTAGCCAAAGAATCCAAATATCTATTTCTATAACTTATTTATTATATTTCTATTGCACTGACATTGGATTGACATGGTCAGTTGAATATCAGTAGATCCAAAACAGGATCCTTTCCCAGGAAAAGCAAGCAATTGTCGATTTGCCCTGCACAGAAAGAAAGCATGCCCTGGCCAACCAGTCTCTCTTCTGCAGGCTTCCCTGGGGTGCAGGAGTCAGAGATGTTTCAAAATAGCATATGAACATTTAGAATCCAAATGTAACTCAGACCTATGAGAGAGTGGTTAGCTGGAACCCATGGGGGAAGCAAGCTGTAAGAGCGAACATTCCAAACTCTTCTGCCCTCGCGGCAAACATTTTCTTCCAGTCCAGAGTTGCAAAAGAAAATCATGTGTCTTATAGGCTTCCATCAATCACTATCAGTCATCAATTTATGCATTTTGCACCATTTCTTTGATCCTCCCGTGTGTCCTATTGCAGCATATGACGCCCAGTTGTTTAAGGCATTGGTTCATTCAACAAGCATATACTGAACACTACAATTAACATCAGCCTTATAATCAGTGTCAGATAACCCACCCTCTGCAGGAGATAGTGACGGAAGCATATAGCATCTCTGCCGTATTTTTTAAATTGGCATAAGCTTTGTGGGATGAACTGTGAATATGGATTTAAATGTTTAATGAATTTCAGTTTTATCATGTCTGTTTTTATTACTCACAGCCCTAGTAAGATGGTAATTATAACTAGAGTATCCCAAGTATTGGTGGATTCTATTGAACAACTGGCATCCAGCGCCTAACAAGCTTAGCCGCACCCGCGGCTATGGGTGACAGGGCTGCGAAAGGAAAAATATCGAGCTGAAAGAGGCAACTGCTTACTAACTGATGTTGTTTTGAGAAGCTCCAAGAAGGCATCGTTACCCATAAATTCTGCCGTGTTACCATTAAAAATCCCAGCCTTTGAAATAACCACACCTAACAAGGTCTCCGTTAAAATGCCACCACCCAGGCGCCTGGGTGGCTCAGTCGTTTAAGCATCTGCCTTCAGCTCAGGTCATGATCCCAGGGTTCTCGGATTGAGCCCCATGTCGGGCTCCACACTCAGTGGGGGGTCTTCTTCTCCCTCTCCCTCCCCGCCCCGTCTATCCCCCCACTTGTGCCCGAGCGCACATGCGCTCTCTCTCTGTCTCTTTAGGAAAAATAAATAGATCTTTAAAAAAATAAAACGCAACTACCCTTAGGCATGTCGATGATACAGGGTAAATCATTTTTAATATTTTATATTTATTTTAGTTAATATTTAGTATTATATTTAATATTTAGTCAATATTAAATATTGTTAAGGGAGAGGGTAACATAGAGTATTTGGGGATCTGAGAGAAGATTTTGAGATGGAGGAAAGAGCTAAGAATAGGGAAGTGCAAAGTCCTAGGAAAAAGGAAATCTGCCTACTTCACAGCTTTCGCTCAGGCCAGCCCTGGAACTAAGGTCATGAGTGTATGGGTGTGTTTTCTTTAACTTTGTCTGGCAATTTTTTTCCAAGGCCACAATCTACAGCCCCAGACTTAACACAAACACATTGTATCAGAAAGAGAATTGAGGAACAAGAATGTGGAGACTCAAATAATTACTAAAAAATTCAGAGCACATGCCCACTGACATCATCCTTTAAATGTGGAAAATAGCACCCAAATCATTAAGTAACCCAGGCTATTTGCTTACCTTCCCTATTTGCTTACCTTCCTATGACCCGCCATTTCCAGCATTCTCTATCAAAAAAAAGTGATGGGTTGTTTTTTTTTTTTCTGACTAGATGAAAGAACATCACTGAAGTCTGCAGCAGTTTGTAAGAATATCTCCAAGCGTGGGGCTGAACATCTTCAATTGATTTTCAAAGGACATTTTCTTCATGGAGATATGTTTGGGATTTCAGGACTCAAAGCCTTATACCTTAAGCCTCATTTTCAAACTGAGCATTCTTCTTTAACTTCTCTCCTCACCCAGAGTGTGCATATGACAGGCAGCTCGCTGGGACCTGTGTCTGATCACAGCCCACAGTCCAGCAGGAGGGATCTTCCAAGCCAGGATCCAAAGGTAAACTGTGTATATTCTCACGAACACCACTCTGGAAAGGAGCTCACATTTAATCACTTTCAAGTGCTGCATCTCTTGCTCTCTGATAACTTCCATTTTAATTTTCTTCTTTAGTGATGAAAAAAGAGCAAAGAAAAACTTATAATCATTTTCTCCTTGTACTTTGCCCCTGGAACTATATTTCTAAACTTTTCCCACCTTGACTTTTTCCTGAGAGCAGATAAACCCTTAGAAATATAAATCTTACCTGAAACTAACATAAGGTTATATGCCAATTATACCTAAATAAAAAAAAATGTTATAACTTTAAAAAATCAAAAAGAGAAATGTAAATCTTATAAAATCCAACAGGGTCCATTTCTGGTCGGGCCCCATGTATATAAAATGGTGTGATGCTTTCTATCTCATAGGGTGAGGTTACAGGTGAAATTATATCACACATGTTGATTATCTTGCACATAATAGATGCTCAGTAAATGGTAGCTATTATTTTTGAAGACTGGCATTTTTAAGCTTGGCAGTTCAAAAGCAGGATAGAGCCCGATGATGCGGAAAACATCACTGAGAACAGTGAGACTGTGTGTGCCGCTTTACAATGTACAATGCATTTTTATACATGTGATCACACAACACCCCTGTGAGGTAGCTGCAACAGTATTGTTGTATTACTTTTCTAAGTTTGCATAACAAATGGCCACAAATTTAGTGAATTAAACAACACAAAGTTATTATCTTACAGTTGGCAGAAATCCAACAAGGGTTTCATCAGGCTAAACAAACCTGTTAGCAGGGCTGTTTCTTTCTGGAGGCTTTGGGGGAGACTCAGTTTCCTTGCTTATTTGGGTTGTTGGCAGATTTTAGTTCCTTGCAGTTGTAGGACTAAGGTCCCCATCTCCTTGCTGGCTGTCATCAGAGAGCCGTTCCAGCTTCTGTAGGCTGCCCCATTCCTTGGTTCATGCCTCTCCCCTCCTCACAGCCAGCAACATTAGGGTGAGTCCCCTCTCATATTTCCTCCTGCCTCATCTGTCATTTTTCTGGTTTCAGCCAGGGAAAGTTTTCTGCTTTAATGGTATATGTGATTAGATTGGGCCCACTTGAATAACCCAGGAGAATCTCCCCATCTCAAGGTGCATATCTTTAATCACATCTGCAAAGCCCTTTTTATCATGTAAGGTAACAGAGAGGTTCCAGGGATTAGGACATGGACATCTTGGCGAGGGGTGGGGGGTTGGTCATTAATTTGCCCTCCACAGTTATCATTACCCACATTTTACAGAGAAGAATGAAGATCAAAGACTTAGATAAAAGACTTGCAAGGACACATAGTAAGTAGGGAAGAATGGACTCAAATCCCAAAATTGTTTTATTCCAAACCCAAGTCAGTGTTCTTCCAATAGACTGTCTTGTTTCTGAAAGGCAACTCAGCATTTACCCTCCTGCATTTTCTCCCCCTTCCCCACCCACATGTAAACCCACACTTCCATTAATTATATTTTAGGCTGGCATTCTTGAGGAATTAACACACTTTCCAAAGCTTCGTGGAGAAGCCAAAGTTCAGATGCATTCCTACTCATTTTGTTGTGATTTTTTCCAAGGCTTATACCATGTTGAAAGTATTATTTGCCAGCAAATGGACACTTTCATCTACAACTGTAAAATGTTTCCTGATTGGTTGAGTGCTAAAAGAAGTTTATATCATGCTACATGTGGATTATTTCACAACAATTTTTCTCAAAAGATGTACTTAGAAATTTGATACCAAAATGTTTAATATTCATTTCAGACAGTACCAATCACTTTGCATTTCCTAGAAAATATCTCTAGTCTTTTTTCTTGTTAGTGGAATTTAGAAGCATAATTTAAATTTATTTTAGGGGCACCTGGGTGGCTCAGTCGGTTAAGCTTCCGACTCTTGGTTTTGGTTCAGGTCATGATCTTGAGGTCCTGGGATCAGGCTCCATGCTCAGTGTGGAGTCTACTTGTCCCTCTACCTCCCCCTTTGCCACTCTTTCCACTCATGCTCTCCTCTCTCTCTCTCAAATAAATAAATAAAATCTTTTTTAAAAATAAAAATAAATAAAGTAATTTTAGTGTGATTTCAGTCAACTAGTGAGTGTTTATTAAGCCCATTAATAAATACAGAATGTCAGTCAGTAAGCAATTCAAGGGAATATGTGATTAAGTGGCAAATTGTGGGGCCCAGACTATACTTTGAGAATAATTGTGTTCTTGAAATACAAGGAGATTCTTCTGATTAGAAGAGAAGATGCTCATTAAAGAAAGATGGATAATAAGTTCAGGTTGGTTGTATGCAGAAATCATAAGGGACCCTTAACGTCTGGCCACCATCAAATGTATACAAGGATAATCACAAAATGAATGTTTTTATCAAAAAAATCCTGAGAAATAAAAGTCATTAGCTTAATGCATTTTGAAAGAATTATAAATAATTACAAAACAAAATCATTCTTTAAAAGGACCAGGCCTAGGAGTAGATGCACAACAAAGAGACCTTAAGATTTTTGAGACTTTGAGGAGGGAAGTGAGACTTAGGAAAAATTAGTCTGACAACAGTACCTAGTCTGAGCTGTAAGGGCAAGAAAATAAGGACAGGTAAACAGCCAGATGCTTTCCCGCTATCTAAGTCTGTGATAATGAAGGCAGTGTAATCTTACAGTTGATGAGCTCTGGGAGCAGACAAAGGGTTTAAATCCTGGCTTTGCCATTTACCAACTCTTTGTCTTTGGGCAAGACAGTTGATTACTCTAAGACTCAATTTTCTCATCTGTAAAATGGGGATGATAGTCCCCTTCATGGAATTGTCATGAGAATTAAATGATATATATAAGAAGCATATAGCATCTGGCACATAGAAAACACTCAGTTTTCTTGTAGCTGTCATGATCATCATGACTATTAAGAAGGGTAGCAACGGAAATAGAAAGAGAAGGGACAGAGGTCATTTTGAATGCAATGTGATGAGGACACAGTAAAGGACTCCAGACTTTCTAACCGATCATGGAAGCTGAATTATTTAGGAAGTTGGTGGGGCCTAAAACCTGGCTCGAACTAGATCTTCACTCTAAATGCATCGCCCTCAATTGCTCAATTTGCCTATCCACATAAGGCAAAATATAGTCAGAACCATACTCAGAAGACTTTGGATTTAACAGCTTTGTCCAATAGAACTTTCTACAGTGAAAGAAGTGGTCTTTATCTAAAATGTCCAATATGGTAGACACTAGCCACACAAGCCACATGTGGCTATTGAGCCCTGGAAGTGTGGCTAGTGCAACCGATAAACTGTTAATTTTTAAGTTTAATTTCATCTCATTGATGTAATTAACAAATCTCATTGTCATTCCATTTAAATGGCTGCATGTGACTGGTGGCCACCTCCCTAGGCACTAGCATAGTGTAGTTCAACTCCTCATTTAACAATTCAAAGATAACTATTGAATATGCTCACATTACCCAATAGTTTACTTAAATCTGAAGGATGGGTAGAGAAAAGGAACTGAGTTAGGAGGTAAGAAAGCATATGGGAGACACTGAAGACAAAAGACCATCTTCCAACAGAAGAAGTTTGAGTACATCTGCTCCTCTCAGTCTCTGGGTAGAAAGAGAGCTAATGGGGAAGGAAAAGGGAGGTAGTTTGATTTCACTTCCTCTTTTTGCCTTCCCTATCTATCCTTCTACTTCACTTCCAAATTTAACCCTTTGACTAATTGCTTCCCTCTCCTACCTCCTTCCACAGTCGTGATAACACAGAAACATGGGCATTCTGGGAAACTTCTTTTGTCTTTCCCAAGTAAATTAGAAGAGAACTAGAGAAATTGAACTATGATTGGCAGTAGATACAAAGGCTTCAGCTGATCTTTGGGGGAGCACTTCAGCTAGAATGGCCCTAGCAGACTTGTCTCGAATTGAGGCAGAGAGGCTGGTCCTTTGAATTCTCCCGACCCCAACATAAGTCATTCACTGAATGTAGGCTGTCCCCCTAGGGAGGAATCATAGACTTGGACAAGGCAGCTGCCTTTGGCAGGGGACAAGGCCCAGAGAAAGAGATTCCTGGAGAAGAAACTGGCTGTTTGTCTCAGCAACCAACACTCCCACCGGCTGACACACAGAATGAGACCATAGGGTAGGGTGGCGTGGGAGGTCCCTCTGCGCAGCATGCCACAGTAGTCACCGAGGGTCTATCCCTGGCTTTGCCATCGGCAAGTGAACATGAATAATCCACTGAGCTTTCTTAAGCTCTCATTTCCTTATCTGGATGCAAGGGAAGTAGAAGAGCTGAGTTCGAACTGATATATTTGGCACTTGGGCTTTTTATTTTAAGATTTATTCTGATTTCCTATTTTATTTACAAATTTGCGGTTTTTAAAGTGATATTTTCAAGGCAGGGCAAAGAGGGGAGATTTATATGGAAATTTTTTCTGATTTTCATAGAAACAGATGGTTCTATCAATATACTGCTTCATTTAAAATAACCTCAAAGTCAGTACTTAGTTTCCATAAACTGAGGATTTCTGACTTTCCTTCATCACTCTGCATCTTTACAAGGTATCTGAGTTTTACTATGCCACCTGGCTTTGTCACTGTACTGTGGGATCCATCACTTTATTTTGTGATCATGAGTTATATCTATTCACCTTTAAACAAGGCATACACACACACATACACACAAAGACCAACTTTCACTGATGAATCTAAAAAGGACTTAAGAGGGCGCCTGGGTGGCTCAGATGGTTAAGCGTCTGCCTTCGGCTCAGGTCATGATCCCAGGGTCCTGGGATCAAGTCCCACGTCGGGCTCCCGGCTCAGCGGGGAGCCTGCTTCTCCCTCTGACCCTCTCCCCTCTCATGCTGTTTCTCTCTCGCTCGCTCTCTAAAAAATAAATAAAGTCTTTAAAAAATAAATAAATAAAAAGGACTTAAGAATACAGTCTTATCAGTGTCATTGTGATTGGGTGGGACTGCTTTTAAACCATCTGTTGGAAAAAAGTTCATATCCCATTCTTAAATGTCTCCAAGGAGCTCTTTAAGATTGTGATATATCCTTTATTCAGTGATCGGCAGTCCTCACAGTGAGGAAGTTCTTTTTGATATCTAACCCAAATCTCTTCTACTGCAATTTCAAACCACTTCCTTTTCCATCCTTACTGAATTAAGAAAGGAGCTGGTAATCATTGTCACCTGCTTCCTATAATTTTCATATGTATAACTTCATTAGAATTTATTTACACCTAAACATTCTCCCCATATGACATTGTATCCCACTTAGCTAATGTCTGCTTTTTAACTCTTGAGAAAAATCATTTAATCTTTTTAGTGTATTTTCTAGCTGCTTTATATATTCTATAAACTATGGAGACCAAATTTAATGAGTCTTTAAAACACCATGAATGATGAAGTCTTTGTTATTTTGGGGGTTTGGCATTGTTACAATTTAACATGGGTTAGCTTTCACATTGCCTTACACTATCCCTACATTAAAAATGTATATCAGATTGTTTAACCTTAAGGAAGAAGCAGTTTTCCCACAAGACCTATTTATAAAGTAGGATAGTGTCTTCCCTTATATGGGAAGCTAATGTAAACTATTAATGACATGTATCAGGTGCAAAATGTTCTCAGTGCTAACTCTTTCCAAATAATCTTTAAAATAACAAGACTCGTTTGGTCTATTAGAGTTTGGTTTTGAAAGACAAACATTTTAAGTCTTACTAGTTCATCAATCAATACTGGGGAAGTGACTGTTTTCTTTGAATGCAGTCTTCATGACATCATTGGCTACTGTGGATTTCTTCACATGGTTCTTTGCATGCGACAGTCTGTGACACGTAACATCTTTCTTGATGTCTACAGAATCAGAAGAAAAAATGAATGGAGCTGCTTAGCAGACTTTTCTCTTATCAGATAAAGTTAAAAAAAGAATTATCCACACAAAGGTGAAACAAATCTCAAATTGTATATTTTGAAGAACATATGAAGAAAGTATAAAAGATTATAATTTACTTCTACCTGATATGCCACATGTAAAGACAGTGTAAACATTTGCAGTGGTTTCCACATTTTATATAAAGTACAAATTGCATAGTTCATAGAAAATAAGGATATCATGTATGCTTGGGTTTTAGGATACAGCCCCCTTTTATAGACCTCTGCTTGGTAGCTGTATCACCTCCTTCTAGAAGTTGGCTACCAACAAACGCATGTCAGCATGAGGGTCTCGTGACAGTATAATTCAGGTAACCTCTGGTTCGGAGGTATGGTAACTGGCACCTCTGCCTCTAGGATTCACATCCCTTGATCTCCTCCTGATTCTGACTGATGAGCACTGGGCTGACCCATCTGCTGTGGCTCTTGCAAGTCTTCCACCCTTGCCTACTCTGTATACTGGCTGAGAAGGGCAGCTGAATGGCTATGCAACATCCCTTTGCACAAAAATATCCCCATTTCCAACCAGTTGTACATTCAGACGCTGAAGAATGCTTTATACTTTGGTGGCAGGTGTTTATATGCATTAATTTATTTAATTCTACAATAAACTTATGATGTAGATACTATTGTCACTCTTCTGCATCTGAGAAAATTAATTTCAGAGAGCCACACAACCAGTAAGGGGCAGAGACAGAATTTAAATAGGTATTTCTTTTTTCTCTTTTTTAAGATTTTATTTATTTGTGAGAGAGAGAATGAGAGACAGAGAGCATGAGAGGGAGGAGGGTCAGAGGGAGAAGCAGACTCCCCGCCGAGCAGGGAGCCCAATGCGGGACTCGATCCAGGGACTCCAGGATCATGACCTGAGCCGAAGGCAGTCGCTTAACCAACTGAGCCACCCAGGTGCCCTTAAATAGGTATTTCTGACTCCAGGGCACAGGTGTCTCCCATAATTCTCTGAATGTCTCCGCACCCCCATGTTTAGGGAGGATAGCTTGGTGGTTCAGAATAAGGACTGTGGAGTCTGGTTTCAAAACCACTTCTCCGTTTATGACCTACTTGGCATCTCTAAGCTTCAGTTCATTTATAAAGTGGATATAGTGATAGTATATAACTCATAGAGTTGGTATAAGCATTAAATGTGTAAAGTGTTTAGAATGATTCTTGCCATGTAGTAAATGCCACTAAATTAGCTATTATTATATTTTTATCATATAATAGAAAGATTCTACTGAAAAGCAAATGAGATACAGGGGGGAAGAGGGGTAAGAATACACTAATTCAGTAGTCCATTGTACAGTCTCAAAATTGGTAACTAGTTACTCAGCAAGTAGATCCACAGGGAAATGGAGACACTGGGCAAGTGCATTTGACTATTGGACAAGGGAGATGGAGAAGTGCCACAGTGGACAATCACTGTGGAGCAGAGGACACTAGAAGCCTAGGGAAGATTGAATCAACAAGAAGAAAGCACACAGATTCTGCTTTAAAATGTTGCTGAAAGTCAGCTCTGATTGTGTTTTATAGTGTGCTGTCCTTGGCAGCTTTATAGCATCATTTTGGTCCACCCTATTTTAGATATAACAATTGTCTAATGTTGATTCACTACTCTCCCAGAATGCCTATTTAGTAAAAACAAAACAAAAAAACCCACCTCTTTAACTCAGGCATACTAATGGAATTTTGAACATCACTGTTCATTTGTATTTAACATTAAATATGTGGGGGAATAATTATAAAACTACTTGGAGTTATAAATGGGACCTCTATTAAACCTAAGCCTTAAATATTCACTAGTTCCTAATTTGGGTCAAGATCTGGTTGTCTAATAAAGCCCATAGTATGTTTGACGGCATTCCAAATATCCTTTATTCTTCTTGATTTGACTTTCAACTTCTCTATTTAACATTCTACTTCTTTGTCAGTGAGTGCCTCAGAGGACAGTATTCTGCCTAAGTAGCAGACTTCATGGCAGCTTTCAACTCTGTATTGTGCCTGGTACTAAGATCTTAGAACACTCTAATCATCTTGTCACATTTTTTAAATTAAAGTGTTGGTGGTATGATCAAAGGCTGGGATTCCATTGAGAACTCTACCCAGAATTTAATCTGACTCTGACTCTCTGTACATACTAGTCGCAAACATATAACAAATTCTATTAGTTTGCCATTCATCTCTATGCAAGGAATTGTATCATGCAGAAGAAAGGGTCATGAAAGTTACTAAATCATCAGAGTAAAGATGAATCCATTTATACCTTCACTCCTCTGATTGTTGCACAGAGAAATTCAGATTTCCCACTACCAGTCCCAACAACCAACTACTGTGTTAGAACAGTAGGAACCTGAATGCCTACTTCACAACATGAGACCAATGGGAGTATACCATATTGTTATAAATGCTTTAGTAAATGTTTAATGGTGTCTAATATTCATTTCTTTGTATCCTTCCAATAAAATAAATCCTAATACTGAGTATGCTATAATTGCATGTGTGTTTGTTAGTGTATCAAAGATACAATATTAATTTAATCCAATCTTTTGAGTTTATAGTAAGCTTCACTCAGTGGTTATCCTTGTGCTAGCCCTTTGGTAGATACAAAGAAATAAAAACTAAGATATTTCAAGTGTGTGTGGCCATCACCAATTACAAAGCATTTTCAGTGAAAAAAGTTTCATTTGTCATACATAATAATCCTGTGTGCTAGTTTGAATAAGATCAATATTATTTTCCTCATTTTGGAGATTAAAAATCAAAACCAACTAACCAAGGAAAAAAAAGTTACAATAATTTGCCTAGAGTCACAGCTAGTAAGTTGCAGAGCTAAGACCCAAACTTTGGTCTTCTGTCTCAAAAAATAACATGTGTTCTGCTCTTAATTGGTCTATAGGTTCACTGCTGTGGCAAGAGTTTGACAGAAATGTTGCCTTACGACCTCTTGAAACAAGACAGACAGTGAATAGGAACATAGTTGCCTGAATAAAAAGAAAAGACAACAGACATTCATCAAGTTAGTGAGTAAGAAAATCCTTGTGGCTTCTTTTGGTGGGAAAGGAACACCTTCCTAAGAGTTGGAATTTCATGGGTTCCAATGCTTCATGTGTCCCTAAAATGTGTAGAGACTGATAAGGAAAAGCCTGGATTGTATGTGTGGCCAGCACAGATGAAATTGTAGCATTAGGCATCTCCTTGTGGCTAGGAGATGCTGACCAGGCTGGCACGCCAGGGTAGTAGAAGGTACATATTGCAGAGTAACAGGTAGTAGTGGGAGATAAAGCAGAAGAGATGAAAAGGTTTTAGAAAGCTTTATGTCAGGCAAGAAGTTTGGCCCAGATCCACAAATCACACTGAGTTGGAATAAAGGAAAAGATAATCCAGCAGCATGGTGTCAGGTGAATTAGAAGAGCCATCAAAATAAGGTAGGCACAGTGAAGCTTCACATTAGGAGTAACACTGAGTCACTGATAAAGAAACCAATGACTGTTTGGTACATGGTGATCAGTATGTGCTAAATGCAAAAAACAAAGGACAAACGTGATCCCAATGATTATAGTTACCTGTATCGATGGTGCCATTGACTAAATAGAATAGCTAGTTTGTAAAGCTACGTTTGAGTGTATTGGGGACTTAAGGGGAGTGCATCGATAATGTTTGTAAAATGGCTTCCCCTTTACTGAAAACAAGGTAGTTTCTTTAAATTGAAGACCGAGGAATGATTGAGCCATGATTAGTTTGAATCTTTTACAAATCATCGTACTTCCTACTATATCCTTAAGAGACAACCCTGAGGCATATTTTGAAAGTTTTACAATTTGCAAATGGCAGTGGTTTCAAGAACATACCAACCAGACCAAATACCCAGAGGCTCTGGATGGAACTATATTTCTAAGGATTTCTTCTTGTAGAAGAAAGAAGGAAAGAAATTCACAGATATCAAGGACTAATATGCACAAGCATTATGTATGCAGAGCATCTGAATTTTTCTTCCTTTCCACAGCCCTAGGGAGCCCTTATAATCACCATCAATAAGGATGTTAATGGTGTGGAAATGGAACCTCAAAGAGGCTGAGTAAAGTCAGTATGGATGAACGAGTGTGGATTCAAACCTCAGTCTTCTGCTTTTTTTTTTTTTTTGTATTTGGAAAAGAGTATGGTTCTTCCTTAAATACATAATGAAAAAAGGAAAAGGACCTGCTATAAAGTGTCCTTATAAAAGAGAAGAGGAGGGGTGCCTAGGTGGCTCAGTTGGTTAAGCAACTGCCTTCAGCTCAGGTCATGATCCCAGAATCCTGGAATCGAGTCCCACATCAGGCTCCCGGCTCAGCAGGGAGTCTGCTTCTCCCTCTGACCCTCTCCCCTCTCATGCTGTTTCTCTCTCTCTCTCTCTCTCAAATAAATAAATAAAATCTTTAAAAAAAGAGAGAGAGAGAAAAGGAGGAAAAGGTATAAGATAGAAAAGGACACCACTATCTTTAAAGAGCAAAATCATATGTAGAAATTTGGACTAATTTTAAGGTAAAACAAACATAAGCTGGATAAGTTTACGCTAAAAGGATATGCATTCGGTGGTGTAACATTGTTTCTAATCTATTATGTGTTGATACAGAATCTAAAAATGATCTCGTATCCCGTGATAACATTAAGAGTACTTCCTGAGGTTAAAAAAAAAAGATTAAAATAAGTGATCAAATATTTTATTCTGAAATTTTAATATTTCCCATATTATGTAGAAATCGGGGACGATTTTTTCCGTCTCTGAGTGTCAGACGCCGCATTTTGCCTCTCTACCTCAGTAGACGTGTTGCTCTCCAGCACGTACCTGTCTAGCTCCATCATCAACTCACAGCCTAGTCAGGAAGTTCAAGAATGGAAACTCAGGGAACCATCCACACAAATGAACACGCTTGACCCGTCCAGCACTCCAGAAAACAAAATTATTTTCTAATGGATGAATCACAACCTAAGAGGGACCTTCCCACAAAAGAGCCAGACTTCTTTCTAACTTGCAATTTTACAGTAATTTCAGAGGCACAAAAGATTTCAGTTAACGTTGGATGTAGGAGAAGAAATACTTCACAATAAAATCCTTCCCTGGAACTTGACTCAATTTCGGTGGCCCTCCACCTTGGCCATGCATCCGAATCACCTGGGAAGCCTTATAAAAACGCTTGCTGCATCACAAGCTCTGAAGGCACAGCCTGGGCTTCTCGGCCTGGAAGAAAAAAAGAGCTTCCCAAGGGATTCTACTGCACAAGCAAGATTGAGAATTCTGATATAAGCGATACGTAAATAGTTCTTGGTGAGCTTTCTCTGAAAGGAATTGGTTAGGATATGGCCGTACAAACTTAAAAAAAAAAAAAAAGTGCCCCCGATAAGGAGAATTTGACCATGAAGAAGAGTTACCTCAGCTTCCTTGCTCCTGGAAACGGCGGTCGCTCCTCAATGTGCACACCTCCAGGCAAGTCCCCTTTAGCAGCTGCAGTAAATTCCAAGCATATTTCCACTGCAAACCAACCCAACCTTTGAATCTAACTCCCTCCAAGTCTCTCCTAAAGTTTAACTGTAAATGCTCACTTCGGTTTAACTTTCCATTTGCCTTATATTAGTCAGCTGACATGGTTTAAACATTTATAGATAGAAAAGTTCAGATAGGATCCATATTTTATTGCAATCAAACGCTAACTGGGTTGCTCATGCTATCCAGTATTTGACAACTATGGACAGTTGAAAATAATTGCTGTCAGTGAGTCTTGGCTTTTTTTCATTACAAAAATGACAGTGGAACATATCCAATATTTATCGGGACTTTACTGTGGCTAGACACTGTGATATGCACTGGGGATACCATAGCACCCTAATTTGCTCGTATTCTAATAGGAAAGCCTTCATTTGACAAATGTTTACTGAATGGGAGCAAAGTTGAACAGGATGAAATCTCTGCCTTCTGGGACACCACAGTCTCCACGAAGAGGCAAACATAAATGAAAACTTTCCCTACAGGTGTGAGGTGTCAGGATAGAAGTAGTTACAAAGTGCCATGTGATCACAAAGGAAGAGCAACGTATATGGGGGAAATGAGTACAGGTCTTTCAGAGAAAGTTACATCTAAACTGGAAGAATGTATGGAATTTCCCAAGCAGAGAAGAGAAGGAAGAGGATTCCAAACAGAAATAGCATGTGCAAGTCTCAGAAACAACAAAATCATGGCACATTCAGGGAAGAATGAAAACCTCATGAAACATTAACACAAGACTCACTGACTTCGCTCTCTGTCACCACCCTTGAGAACTTCACCAGACCTGTAGCTGTCTGTCCAGTTGCCTGGCCTCTAGACAATTCACTGGCAATCACCAAACAAAAAGGCTGAGTGAGAGAGAATTTTCTCTCTCTGCCTGCCTGTCTTAGTGCTGGAGCATTGGGTCTTCTGCCTTTGGACTCTCTCTCTCTCTCTCTATATATATATATTTTTAAAGATTTTATTTATTTATTTGAGAGAGAGAATGAGAGAGAGAGAGAGAGCACATGAGAAGGAGGAGGGTCAGAGGGAGAAGCAGACTCCCTGCTGAGCAGGGAGCCCGATGTGGGACTCGATCCCAGGACTCCAGGATCATGACCTGAGCCGAAGGCAGTCGCTTAACCAACTGAGCCACCCAGGTGCCCTGCCTTTGGACTCTAATTGAACTTCCATCATCAGCTCTCAGGGTTCTTAGGTCTTGAGACATGAACTGGGACAACACCATCAGTTCTCCTGGTCTCCAGCTTGCTGACTGCTCATCTTGGGACTTAGCCTCCATAACTGTGTAAGCCAGATTCTTTTTTTTTTTTTTTAAAGATTTTATTTATTTATTTGAGACGGAGAGAATGAGAGAGAGAGAGCACATGAGAGGGGGGAGGGTCAGAGGGAGAAGCAGGCTCCCTGCCGAGCAGGGAGCCCGATGTGGGACTCGATCCAGGGACTCCAGGATCATGACCTGAGCCGAAGGCAGTCGCTTAACCAACTGAGCCACCCAGGCGCCCTGTGTAAGCCAGATTCTTATAATAAATGTATATGTACATGTATACGTGTATGTGTCCTATTGATTCTAGTTCCATAGAAGACCCAGAGTATACAGTAAGCAATCAATAAACAAAATGGATGAATTAAAAATGCTATGTGTAGCTAAAATATGGCAGGGGAATTAGAATATGAAGCTGAAGAGACATCAATAATAATAACAAGAGGGGCGCCTGGGTGGCTCAGTCCGTTACACAGCTGCCTTCAGCTCAGGTAATGATCCCAGGATCCTGGGATCGAGCTCCACGTGGGGCTCCCTACTCAGTGGGGAGTCTGCCTCTCCCTCTCCCCCCGCCCCTCCCCCACCCCTGCTTGTGCGCTTGCATGTTCTCTCTCAATTACATAAAATCTTTAAAATAATAATGATAAGTTAAATATCCTATACCTTTATTATATGCAAAATTTTCTGTCAAACACTTTATTTTTTTTTTAAGATTTTATTTATTTGACAGAGCACAAGCAGGGGGAGCGGCAGGCAGAGGAAGAGGGAGAAGCAGGCTCCCCATGAGCAAGGAACCGGATATGGGGTTCCATCCCAGGACCCCAGGATCATGACCTGGGCCCAAGGCAGACGCCCAACCGACTGAGCCACCCAGGCCTCCTGTCAAACACTTTAAATGGACCATCTCATTTAATCCTCCTAACCCTGTGAGATGAGTACTTTTATTGTCTTCATTCTACAGAGAAAGTCACCAAAGCTCAGAGAGATGAGGTAACTTTCTAAAGTCACATTACAAATGCTTTGTTTTAATTCATTTTCCAAACAGAAATCTCATTTTCATTATTTCTGTCTTTCAAATCAATCAAGCAAGCAACAAGAATATACTGAGCTTGCTCCTAGGCGCCCTAGATGATTTGCTCTAAGGAAGTGAAGACCCTGATGGTGAACACGGGCATCTTCCTGGTTTCGAGAAACATGCGATCCAAAACGTTCCAAATACACGATGCTTTTGGACAACCATTCCATTCTTCAGTTCTGTAACTAGTTATTTGCAATAGAAAAAAGTAATTATAAAAGCAAAATAACTACTAATTGCAAGCAACTGTAAATAAGATTGTCTTCCCAGTACCAATTTCTTTTTTTTTTTATAAAGATTTTTTTTTTATTTATTTATTTGAGAGAGAGAGAATGAGAGAGAGCACATGAGAGGGGGGAGGGTCAGAGGGAGAAGCAGACTCCCTGCCGAGCAGGGAGCCCGATGCGGGACTCGATCCAGGGACTCCAGGATCATGACCTGAGCCGAAGGCAGTCGCTTAACCAACTGAGCCACCCAGGCGCCCCCAGTACCAATTTCTGAGAATCAACCTCCACCCACTACATGGTTCCCATGGTGCTACATAATCCCACTCCAAGCCACCATTCAGTGGTTTTGTATTAGTTTGCTAGGGCTGCTGTGACATCATAAAACGGATGGCTTAAGCAACAAAAATGTATTGTCTCATAGTTCTGGGGGCTAAAATTTAAGATAAAGGTGTCAGCAGGATTGGTTCCTTCTGAGGGTGTGAGGGAGAATCTGCTGTATGCCTCTCTTTAGGTGGTTTGCTGGCAATCTTTGGCATTCCTTGGCTTGTAGATACATCACTCCATCTCTGCTTTCATGTTCCTGTGGTGCTCTCCCTGTGTGCCCATTTTTCTCTGTGTTCAAATTTCCCCTTTATATAAGGACACTAATCCTATTGGATTAGGATTCATCCTGATAGCCTCATCTTAACTTGATTATCTGCAAAGACCTTATTTCTAAATAGTCACATTCACAAGTACTGGGGATAAGGATTTCAACATCTTTTGTGGGGACACAATTCAACCCATAACAGGTCCCAATGTCTCCCAAGCTGGGCCAGCAAGAGTCCTTTCTGGAGATTTTTAGAAATAGAATTTAGACAGTCCAGATGGCCGAAGGGGTCATATGTGAAACTCAAGAGCTATTAGCAAACATGTTGTCCACCACACAGAAAAATCTCAACAGCAGCAAGAGACAATAAAACTAACATGCAAAGGGGCGCCTGGGTGGCTCAGTTGGTTAAGCAGCCAACTCTTGATTTCAGCTCAGGTCATGATCTCAGGGCTGTGAGATAGAGCCCCATGTCGGCTCCCCACTGGGCATGGAACCTGCTTAAGATTCTCTCTCCCTCTCCCTCTGCCTCTCCCACCTCACTCTCTCTGTCTTGCGTGTATGCTATCTCTTTCTTTCTAAAAAAACAAACAAACAAAAAAACACAAAGACTAACCTGCACAAGAAATGAAAATCATGGAGCTGTGATGGCATTTGAGTCCCGAGTGTGGCTGTGTCTACGGTCACCCTCAAACCCGTCTACCTGGATGTTCCATATAGGTTCTGGGGATCCAAATTCTTGTTCTCAGATTGGAACTGTTATATTTCATGTGACAATATATCTTAATAGAACTCCAGGCTTGAATATAAAATAGTTTCATCCTAGGATTCAGGTGTATCTGAACAGACCTAGAGAACTTGTTGGGCAGAAATTATAGAGGGTTATTTATTTGAGAAGTGAGAAGTCTTCGGGAAAAGAAATCATCCCAAGAGCAGAGAAAATCAAAGACCAATTAGATAGCAGTGCTCACTAACACTTTTCCTCCAAGTCAGCCCCATAGAGTCCTGAATACGGTGAAGGATAAAAAAACTAAAAAGAAGAGGCATTTTATTAACTGAAATCTCTACAGGTCACTGAGAGTATTGATCATCCTCATTATGGTTGTTGGTGGCTTTGGCAACAGCAGGACAACCCAGCCATCAGCTATCCATAGTGAACAACAGCAACACTGAGCAACCAAAATAGGATGATAAGATTTCAACACCAGTGACTTTATAAATAGGGGGGACATAATTGCCACTTTTGGTGTCATCATCCCAGTGAGCCCAGGAGAGAGGAAATGGAATACCCCACATGGTATTCAGGAGGACTAGTTCCCGTTGCACATGAAAACATTTCCTAGGGATGCCCAAGACTATTTGAAGAAACGTATGAGGATTGGAATTCTACAAAGAAGAAAGGAAAAAAAAAAAACCCAGAGGATTCCTGTTTCATGACTGTTATTGTCATCTCACTCCTATCCCTCGGTTAGTTTAACCCAGGCAACAAGAGTTGATGGAAAAAAATAAATAAATGTGTTGTTTACTAATGTAAGTGCAATTTTAAGGGGAATTAAAATGATGAGTTTTAGTTATATGACATTTTATTGTATTGTTTAAGATGACATTTTAAATTGGAAGAATATTTTATTATAACCTAAATATTTATTGGGTTTATGACTCATGTTTTGATTATAATTTTTAAAAGCATTCTTTTGTAGTCTTTTGTAATCAAAAACCAACAAAAGGTCAAAACCTGCCATTGCAGATTTTCTGATGTCTAGATCTTACCTTTGAAACCTATGGTACCATTCAGATGAAACATTAACAAATATTATTGTGACTTTTTTTATAATCAGATGCCAAAATGGTCTTACTATATAATCAAAATATATAAAGAACTGGTAAGGGCATAAATGCTCTAGATTAGTTGAAAATATAAAAAAAATTATTTCAATATTTCTTAGAAAAAATATGCTTTTTTTTCAACTAATCTAGAGCATTTATTTTTTTTTCATTTTACACATTCATTTTTTATACATTTATAAAATCTATAATATTTTATTAACACTTCAGGTTGGATATGAGATCTTGTTAACACATTATACTGGAGTTTTATTGTTATAAGAATTGAAGGAACCTTCAAAAGCTATCTGGTTTAGGACTTAACCTCCAATATAGAGTCATTAAATTTTAATTTCCCAAGTGTATTTGCAGAATACAAGTGCCACCATTTTTTTTTAAAACACATGTTTTTTGTTGTTTTGATTTATTCAGTAAGAGAAATAATTTCCAGGGTCAAGTAATTTGGAAAAGTCTTGGTTAATCTTGAACAGGCTTCAAAGCTGATCTTCAGATAATCTATTCTTCTGAAATATAATTTATTCTATTTGCCCAAATTTCTAGCAGCAGAAGGTTTATGTAGGGAATGGGTTAACATTTGGAAGAAAGTAACATTCCTTGTCTGGGAAAACCACATGGCAGATACAGGGCCAAGGATGTCCCTATACGGCAGAGGAAACATCTCCCTCAGCTCTTTCTTTCCGAACTACTGAAGGAGATCAGCAAGCAGGAACATGCAGGAACTGCCAATATAGAAGACCTTCTCCCCCCATCCCTGCACAGAAGTCTCAGCCTCATCCCTAACTTTGTTTCAGAGAATTGAATTTAAAATCATACAAATCAATAAAATTATGTTTATCAACTTAAAACTATGCCATATACTATAGTAGTGTTATTATTATTTTGAGTTATAAATTATTCAGGAAAGAATTTCTGGAAGCTGTGGGATTTTTAAAAATAATAAAGTACACTGAGGCAAAAAAAAAATCAAAATAGTTACTCTATTTAAATTACAAAGTGGATCATTAAAATAATGTTTGAACAAGCAAAGGGCTGTTTGTGGAACAGGTAAGTACATTAGAGAAAAAACTATTTGTGTTTCTTGCCATAGGAACTTGATGTTTGGAAAGTTAAATATACATTTTCTCAAATGTTTCACTTATTTCCATACCTCATAAGCGTGACTTCTGTACATAACGACACTTGTCAGTTGATTATCAACAACTGCTTACATGAAACCACTGTGTAAAATGTGGTTAGAAACTATCAAGAAAAAGTGAAAAAAAACCTTCCTATGTTTCAGTTTTATAGGAAAAAGAGTGTGATTAACAAAATAATGTATTTTAAAGTAACCAGAATATTGTTGAGACAACTAAGTCCATCAGTGGCTATTTGAGAATGTATTAGAATATTTTTTTAAATGAGGATCTTCTAAAATCAGGTATTTTGTTACATGAAGAGTTGAACCTCTGACATCATATGTCATCATTTAAAATTGCCTTCTAATTTGTGAAGCCCTCTCTCTACCTAGAAGAGTAGGAGGGGTAGATCAACTAGAAGGAAAAAGTAGAGACTGAACAATTGGAAGAGGCAAACTGAGAAAATAGAAATTCAGAGAGAAATTTTAAGCAGATTTTTAAAAAGAAGAAGGCTTCTAGAGAAAAGAGAATAGAAAACAAGGGGAAGAAAAAGAAAGGGGATAGAGAATAAAAGTAAAGAGATTAAAAATAAATCTTTATCAAATATATGTTGTCTTAACTCTTTTTTTCTTCCAAAAAAAAAAAGAAAAGAAAATATTTTGAAGAAAAAGCTGGCTACATTATGTAAAACGCAAACTATAACCACTCAAGAATTACAGAACTGAAACTTTTTTGTCACCAAAGTAACGCTTTTGCCTCACAGTAATATGCCCTGCGAGGCATTTCTGGAACATGGTGATCACCCTGCTATCTGATCTGCTGTGTGATCCCACGGCTCACTTCCTGCTCCTTCCATCATTTCATGGCCCATGTCCACAGGGGAATATACTAGAAGGAGTGGTCTCAGAGTACTGGAAATAAAGCTTCCGGAGTAGAAGGTCCCAGGTCTATAGGTAGCCTAGGGAGAAAATGGGAGTTCTGTAGCCATCAGTGGAATAACTAATGTAGGCAGGTATCAGTGATGGGGGATAAAGCCTCGGTCTCAAAGTGACACTCCACAGATAACTTATTAATTAAAAAGGAGAAAGTTCATCTTTACTATGGAGAAATCTGGCAGTCACCATCTTAGTCGAATAATCAAACTAAGCATTTCCAACAGTGGAGCAACCTGACATTCACCTCTGTACTGTTCCTGCCCAAAATATTTTAACATAAAACCAGTTGTGAGGAAACAATTAAACACACAGAGAATTTGGGACACTCTGCATGACAAGTGACCTGACTTTCCAAAAAAGTTAACAGCACGAGAAACAAAAAGTGGGAAACCTGTCCTGTCCAAAGAGATGAAGGATACAATACTCAAATGTTAGGCATGATCCCTAGATCAGTTCCTAGATAGAAAAAAAAAGCTATAAAAATATTGGGGGTCGGTTACAGAAATGTAGATATAGATGTTATATTAGATGATGTTATTTCTTAGGTGTGTAAGATTTGTTAGGAAAGATTTGTAAGGAAAATGTCCTTATCATTTAAAAAATGCAGGTTCAATACATTTGGAGGTGATAGGATGTCTGCAATTTACTTTCAAAATAGGTCACCAAAATCTGTGTGGTGTGTGTGTGTGTGTGTCTGCACATGCACGTGTGTGTTCAAGACATAAATCAAATGTGGCAAAATAACAATTGGTAGACTAGGTGAAGGTTATACAAGTGTTCTTTACACTATTCTAAAATTTTTGAAGGTTTAAAAATGTTCTAAGTAAAACGCTGGACAGCAGGTGGGTATCGGGAAATTGTTGGCCTTGAGTCAGAGAACCTAGAGTCTCAGGCTGGTATTTTCACCTTGGGCAAACCATTCCGAGCATGAGAAGGATAAACTCACTGATCTGCCCTATAAGATAGTTGTAAGGATAAGTAATGTACACGAAGGGGTGTTTGTAAACTATAAAGCACTTCAAAGTTCTTACCTTGGAGTCCAAGGATAGAAGACAGGGTTCCATGAATTTGGAATGGAGAAAAAACCATACCTTTGCTTTCAGGAGGCTCTAACTGAAATGTAACATTTCCTCCAAATATACACATAAGCATGAGTGAACATGTCACGTGTCTAATGCATGGTAAGAACTCATCAAATGTTAGCTCTGTTCTCATTATGGTTAATGTTTTTTAAGTTGCACGAATGAGAGTCATGAGAAGTATGAGTCAGTCACGGAGCTCTTACAATCCTGCATCCGCTTTTTCCTTCCACATCCAAAAAGACATACCTACTCTGAGCCAATACTATGGGACAGATGCTATATCACTGACTCATGCTTTCCATGGCTCTCATTTGTGCAACTTTAAAAAATAAATTGTAATGATAACAGAGCTAATTCAATGTATCTAAAACGGAACTCCTGGTCTCCCCAACAGGACTAAAAAAAAGGTCTGCTCACTCAAAGCCTCTCCCACAATGGTGTTCTATCTGTCCAGGTGCTCGGGTCAAACACGTTGGAATCATCCTTGACTACTCTTTTCTCCGCTCCACCTCTGCTCCTGCAGGAAGTTCTGTTGGCTCTCACTTTAAAATACATCTAAAGATCTAGCCACTCTGGCCAAAGCCACCATCCCCTCCCACCCAGACACTAAAGCAATGGCTCCCTAATAGATCTCCTTGCATCTCCTCCTGCCCCCTTGCATCTGTTCTCTATTGAGTTCTCCTTTTAAATATGTTACATCATGTCATTCCTCTCCTTAAAATCTTCAAGTGCTTTCCATTCCCCTCAGAGTAAAAACCAAAGTCTTTCACATAGTCTCAAGAACGTATATGATCAGATGTCCCCTCACTTCCATGGCCTCAACTCCTACCACTCTCTCCCACCACCCCCACCCACCCGCAGTGTCCTAAATACACTGGCTTGCTTCCTCGTGGTCCCTTCAACATTCCAGGCGTGCTCCCACCTTGGGACATTTGCATTGGCTGTCCCCACTGCCCTGGAATGCTTTTTCCCCAGATATTCACATGGCTGGTTCCATCATCCACATCTCTGCTCAAGTCACTTCCTTACTAAAGCCTACTCTGATGATCCTGCTTAAAATAGCAACCCACTTCATGTTGCCTAACCCCCCTTACTCTGTTCTACTTTTTGTGTTTATAGTGCTTAGCACCTTCTAACATATGAATAATTTAATTATATGTTGTCCAGCTCTCCCTGCTGGATTATAAGCTCCGTAGAGGCAAAGATTTTTTGTTTGTTTGTTTACTCATATATTTTTTAAAGTTATGTTTTCGGGGCGCCTGAGTGGCTCAGTCAGTTAAGTGGCTACCTTTGGCTTAGGTCATGATCCCAGAGTCCTGGAATCGAGCCCCACGTGGGGCTTCCTGCTCAGCGGGGAACCTGTTTCTCCCTCTCACCCCGCTTGTGCTCTATCTCTCACTATCTCTCTCTCTCTCAATAAATAAATAAATTCTTAATTAAAAAATAAAGTTATGTTTTCATTTTTTATTTTTGTTGAGTTTTTGACATTTTACTGTGATAAATCCATATAACGCACAATTCACTATCTTAGCCATTTTTAAATGTACAGTTCAGTCATATTAAATACCTTCCTATTGTTACACAACCATTGCTAACCTACGGTAGGAAAAGGTCAAAATGTCTAAAATCCATCCTGTGATACCTGTTAATAGTAGTGAGGAAGAAAACTGTTTAGAAAGACATAGGATTATGTCATTCAAATGTACTTCCTCCCAGTCTCTAGGAAGCGCCCCAGATTCTTTGGCGGAACTGCTCATAAACTAAGAGTCAGGCTACACTGGGGTTTGGAACAGAGCTATGAGCAGTAGTGAGGAGGGACCCCTCCCCACCCCTGAGAGCAGCTGGGTGAGGGCAGAGGTGGAAGGACCAGAGCCAGCTGGGAATGAGAACTGCAATGGAAGCAAAGCTCAAACAGCCACTGGGAAGGTGGCATGAGCCAGAAGAGGTGGGAAGGTTGGGAGGTCCAGGAGCTTACATAGCTGGACTTTTTTTTTTTTTTTAAGATTTTTTTAAGATTTTTTTTAAGATTTTTTTAAGATTTTAAGGTATTTATTTGAGAGAGAGAGAGAACACAAGCTGGGGGTGGGGAGAGGGGAGTGGGAGGTGGGAAGTAGATCTGCAGAGGGAGAGGGAGAAGCAGTCTCCCCACTGAGCAGGGAGCCCGGCCCAGGGCTCGATCCCAGGACCCCAGGATCATGACCTGAGCTGAAGGCAGATGCTTAACCCACTGAGCCACCTAAGTGCCCCAACATAGGTGGACTTTTAAGTTAAACCCTGGAAACCCTTATTTATCCCTCCTGCTCTCCAGGGCCATTATTCCAAGGAAAGGGGAAGCACAATTAGATCAACTCAATGAACTCTCTGTATTTTGAATTAAAGTTCCAGCCACAAAATGGGTCCTAGAAGGTCTATGTGTCCTAACTCATAGATACTCTGTATTCTAACATTTCACACTGGTTGAATCTTTCATCAGACTGTGGGTTAAGTCTCTCCATACAATTAGATCTGAAAAGTTCAAACTGATTTCCAGTGGCTGTTGAACAAAGTGATACGGTCTCCTTCATGTCCCAGACCCTTATTCCTCGTCCAGTGCTTCTATTTTTAAAAGCTTCTCTTGTGACACCTAGATGAAAAGCTGTAGGATTTTGGAGGGTAAAGGAGTAGGAGATTATGTGGCGAGAAAAATGTTTCTGCTCTCATCGCCTCTTTCAACTGGCCACAGCCCAAACTCAAAGGAAGCACACAACGATGGATTCAGAACCTGAACTCATGGAGCTCAGAAAATTCACCCAGTGTACCCCTTCTTTAAACTGCTTAAAACCTTCTGAAGGATTGATACCTCTTCTTACCTAGAATGTACTGGTGTATCTTCTAATTGCTTACCGATATCTCTGGGAGACACTGTCTCTAGAGTTTCTCCCTTATCTTTGAGGACAGCAGCCTACACCCCGCAATCATGTGCCTAAGTAGGTTTTAGACTTTGAGCAAATCAGGGAACTTCTCTAAGATTTAACATTGTAATCTGTAAAATGAGGAAAGTAGACCAGATTGATGTTTACCATAGTATATGCTAAGGAAAGAGTGGTTTTGTGAAATGATTAATAGAGATATTTCACAAAGCAAGATTTCATAGTAAATGAAACTCAGTATATATTTGACACTCATGGCACATCACTTTGGACCAGCCTCAGTAGCAGCCCTAGTGTTCAGTAGCTACTTCCCATACTGGATAGAGCAACTCTAGAACAATCACAATCCATCACCTGGGGCAGAGCACTTTGCCACCCCACTCAAATCAGGTTTTGTTAACCAGGGAGAAGAGAGGTTGGAATGGATATGAAGAGAGGCAACTAGCAATGACTATTACATCAATGCAATTACTGAAATTATTACGGATTATCTTGAATTGTCAAATAAAAGTGAAATTAGGTGGTTTCTGTTTAAGAATTCAGGGAAGTCCATGAACTATTATAAAAGTTTTCTGTACAATTAAACTAAAAAGCTTTTTGTGTTCTTCAGAAAACTCAGCATCACAGATGGACTCATGTCCCCAGACTGTATTCATTTAATAAATGTTTACTGACGGCCTTACAGTATTTTTTTTATTCAATTCCTTCAATGGCCTTTCTCTGTGACCCCTGGGTCTTTGCACATGCTATCTGCTCTCAATGGAATATTCTCCCCTCTAGTCCCACTTTCCCATCCCTAAATCTGGCTGACTCTATGTCATCTTTAAGGTTTCAGATTAAATGTTATTGCCTCAGGAAAACCTTTCTCTAACCCTATGTAATTATATTGTATATTTTCATGGCTGCCTGTCGTCCACCTATCATTATGTTCATTGTACATTACTATAATTATTTCTTTTATTGTCTATCTCCCTCACTATATTATATGTGCCACAAGGTCTAAGATCATGTCTGCTTTTGCATAGCAGGATCTAGCAGACTGTCTGCCCCATGTTTAATATATACATTCAAATGGATAAATGGAATACTGTGAAAAAAGGAAATTGAAGACAGGCCTAACATAAATGAGTAATACTACCCTGTGGCTAAGGATACTACAGAAGCATGAATAAGATGCTAAGGAATACAAAAAAGGTGAGTTTAGCTTGAGTCTTAAAAAATGTGTCCCCCAGGTAGTCAAGATGGGTAAGAGCATTTCAAGCAGAAGTGATAATACTCTGGCAAAACAAAAACAAATGAACAACAACAACAAAAAACTAATAAAATCCTGAATCAAAGCAATTGTAGTGGAAGAGGGTGATTGGAAATTCAAGATATACTTTGAAAGTAGAATCAACAAGATTTGTTGAGAGATTAGTTATGAATGTTGAGAAAGCAGAAGGTGTTCGAGATGACTTCTACAACTAGGATGGTGATAATACCATTTATTAAGTAGGGATTAAAAAGAGAAGTAAATGTTTCAGAAGACTAGAAAGTTAGCTAAGCTTAGTAGAGACAGAGTTTTAGGATTGGGGAAACTTTGGGGTATAGTGGTAGGAAACCAGAAGTTTGAAGTAGAAGATATATTTGAGAGAATCTATGGAAACAAAGATGGTTGAAAACATAGGCACAAATGAAATCAGGCTCAACTTAATGAACCTCCACAAGAACATGGTCTGACTATAATGTAATACAATTGCTTCGTCAAAAAAACCAGCATCACTTAAACATCCAAATGAATGATGCTTCTTTCAAATGAGTCACCTCAGGAGGCCCTGCACTCACACTAGCTCCACTTCTACTCTTACTAAAAATATTTTCAACATTCCTTTTTTGGGCCATCCTTTAAAAAGTGAACAAGATATTCTTTTGAATATTCTCAGTGTTGGCAAGTCTTCAATGTTTCAGGATAGATTTGATGGGGGGAGCAAAACAAAATTCAGGGCCAAGTCTGATGAATAAGGGGAATGAATGATCATATTATATAAAATCATTTTGGCTCAAAAGAGAAGAGTAGCAAGTAGCAAGAAAGATTCTTATATGACTTATCCCTGTATCTTAAAGCAACTTTAATTCAACACATATTTCTTGCAGTGTCTATGGGCCAGGCTTTGTGCTTCTACCTGCACAGTAGCAAAAGGGAAGCTCCTGAGGTGTTTTGAGCAATAGCACATTAGAATAAGCATCATTTGAATAAGTATTCAGTTTCCACAGTTGACTCTTTTGAGAAACATATTACTTAAAAAAGTATTCCCTCTTCCTCTGCCTCCAAAACTCCACATGCACATCTCTTTGGCAGCATATTCATGTGATGCTGTTAGTAGCTCTCCATGTCTGTTTGCCTCATGAGACACTAGGATTATCTTATTCAGCACTTAGCACAGTGCCTGACATAAAGTACTGATTAATCATTGCCTGTTTATTGAATAGGTAGATGAATTAACGAATGAGTGAGTGAATGCATAATTTTAAAACTTCAAATTTCTGTTCGAATGAACTGTCCTCAGAGAGACCCTTCCTAATCAGTCTACCTAAATATCCACACACACTTCCCCCGTCAGTCTCTGTCTTTTCCTTCTGTTTTATTTTTTCTCCATAGTATTTATATATATCTGAAATTATATATGTACTTACCTGTTCTTGTTTTATTGTCTCCCTCAGTAGAATGTAACCTTCATGAGAGTAGCAACCTTGCCTATGTTGTTCACAGATGCATCCCCCAGTGCCTAGAGCAGGTGCTGGTACAACAGTTTCTTTTTAAATAAATAAACACATGTTTCAGCTACACATTGCTATGTAATAAATTACCCCCAAACTTAGTGGCTTAAAACAACAATCCTTTTATTATGATTTTGTGATTTTGTGGCTCAGGAATTAGGGCAGGGCTCAGTTGGGAGATTCTTCTGGCAACTAAGGAACCTCAGTGATATTCAGCTGGGGGTTGGGCTGGTCTGCTTACACTTCTGACTCCTTGGCAGGGACGACTGAAAGACTGGGTTTATACTGGGCAGGATGACCGCTCCAACTTGGAGGTGCCAAGGCAGTCAGGCTTCTTCCTTACTAGTTGAGAGGTTCCAAAGTAAGCATTCAAAGAGGTACAGGCAGAAGATGCCAGACGTCCTAGTACTTAGGTTCAAAAGTCCCACTCTGTCATAATCTATTCACCAAACATGTCACTAAATCTCACCTATGTTCAAGAGAAGGAGAATTAGACTCCCATCTTTCAAAGGGAGGCTTAGCAAGGAATTTATGGCCATGTTTTCATCTTCTATATTGGATGAAGGAAAAAATTAATATGTAAAATTGGGTAGGGATCTAAAACAAAACACTGATTGCTAAATGAACCAGACATAAGTAGCCAAGAAGAGAAGAAATTACAGCCCAGACTTGTTTTCTCTACCCACAGAAAGATCAAACTCCTAGAAAACAATATCTATTAAACCTTGCAATGTATCAACCACTCTGCTGAGTATTTTATGTGCATTCTTATTTAGTCCACACAAACCACACTACTGAGTGGGTATTATTGTAATCACCCCATTTTTACAGATGAAGAAACTGAGACACAGAGACATCAAGTAATTGGTCAAAATTACACAATTAGTGTGTGATAGGAACCCAGGTAGTTCAACTCCGGAGCCCACATTCTTATCCCTCAAACTATACAGCTCTCGAAGTAGGCGTCATAACATATTGAAAGGCTGATATTTCTCCCTAAGAATGAGCAGGAGGGAACTAATTTAAGAAAGTGAAAGGGACATGAGCTTTAGAATCAGCCATGTCATAACCCTAACTCTTCCTAGTAATAACTGTGCAACTCTGGGCAAGTTATTTAACCCTCATTACTCATCTGTAAGATAGGACTGATGATACCTAGTTTGTAGGATACAGTGAAGATGAAAGTGAATATTTTAAAGTACCTAGAATAGAGCCATCACTTAGAAAGACTTTAAAAGTGTTAGTTCCTTTCTCAGCTATGTAACAAGTGCCCTACTTATAGGGGAATCAATCCCATTGTGTGTCACAGTTTTTCAGAATTTCTCCTGGCATAATTAAATATTTATACCGAGAGAAAAAAAAAGAGAGCTACTCCAGAAATTTAGATTTATCTATCTCCCTTAGCCAGTGCAGTTTCTGCCCTATCTAGTGTGGACAATAGAATCAATTCTAACAAAAGCAAGGTTACCACTGCCAAAGCCGTAGGGAGCTGTCAACACGATTTTTCATTGGTAATAGAAATAGTTTTAGAAAAGGCTGACTTTTTAGTTAAAATTAGAATTAGAATGGCCTATAAAATAATATTGGAAAGAAAAATGCTCTAGATTTAGTATCCAGTTCCATGTTCTACGGAAGTATCACGGGGGGTGGAGGGGGAATGGAGATCCTAAGGGCATCAGCATTTTTAACTTTTGCAATCTTACCACGATGCTTAGCATGAATGTATTTTATTACCAATAGTATGTAGTCACAGTTTCGTAAGAAAATTTTCTTCTCTACAGCTAAAAGCACAAGACTGGCACTCAGCCACTTATAACTGTTATGTATAATAATTTACACTACTGTTTTAAGGCTTACATTAGCTACTTGCCTGACAAATAACAAAGAATATCGATTGCATTTACCATGCTCAAATTCCATATTCTCTGAAAAACTTTGAGAAATAAGCTTGAGTGCAAGCACACAGCCCAAGTATACAGAACATAAGTGCACCATTAGAGTAGGGAAGAGGTAGGACAGCTTGCCGTAACCTATGGAAAAAGCTTGTAACTATTAGAAGAAGGAGGAGGGAAAAGGAGCCTGGAGGTCAAGTGCAGAATAGTTTAGCATAGAGGCTGGACAAATACATGGCAAACACAAAAGGTGAAAACATTCTTGAACTCTAATAATGCTATATTTACAAACTCCTCATTTGAAGACCGGAACTATTCTCTAGCTTATATTTTATAAAGGCCTAAATGACAAAATTAGAGTTTTGAATCTTGGAGTAGGAGGATTACTGTAATGCAGTAGGATATGATAATTGTAGAAGTAAGAGAAATGGGTGGGGAACAAAGTCTGCTTATTCCAATCTTCTTGAAAATTCTGAAGCTTTTTTTTTTTTTTTTTTTTTACAAATGAGGCCCCGGGATCTTGAAGAGAACAGATTTCAGAGATAACCTGAAGAGAATACATGGATGATCAAGGACACTGCTTAGACTCAGGGAAAGCAATCTCTGAAGGTGAAACTGCCGTTGACACAGCAATAGGACGGGTGATGGGCAATTAGGAAACAAAGCTTCTATGGCCAGTGACTTACAAAGGCGGCACAGATCTCTGTTAATTATACAATAAGTGCATTTCTAAAAGCCTCCAATGAATTAACCAGTAGAGACCAATTAAAGGGATAATGGCTTACTCTTTGCCCATTAAGTCACTATCACTAAGTTTGGCAGCCAAACAAGAAAATAAAAATCAAAAGAAAGTGGACTTTTTTTTTTTTAAATCATGGATGGTATTCAAATGCTATAAAACTCTACGACTCTTTACAGTCATGGAAAATTTTACAAATGATTGCACTAAGAATTTTTGTGATTAGCTCACACACCAACCGAGATACAGTGGAAAAGTGATAGGGGGACAAAGTCTAAAAGTCACATGTGTATCCATACCCTGAGTCATCATTGTGGCAAGAATGTAAACTGGCTGATTGCTACACATCCTGGTGGGGTTCTGCTGTTGTTGTTTTTCTTCTTTTTGTGGGGCCAAGAAAGGGACACATGTTTGCACGAGGACAAATAATGAATGGCAACTCAGGTGTGATATCATAGCAAGCAATTTTGAAAGAGAAGTGTTATGAATGTAAATGTCCACAGCTCCTTGTGTGTTCTGTGATTTGAGACCCACCCAAAGGGGTGCCTGCTCTCTGACTAAAACTGTCTCCTGCTTATTGAGGTGTGTACAGTTCACATCATCACTTATCGCTTTAGGTTTACAGGCAGAACGGAAGACCCTAGGTCTGTTGGTAAATGAAGAAAGGGTGGAGCAGCAGGAAGAAGGAATCTGGGCAGCACAGAAGGGCTTTGGATACAAAAGATGATACCAAAGGGTCAGCAGGCAGGAATGGAAAGGCACCCCAAATAGTTCTTCCTAATATTGTCCAAGAATTTGGTTCAAAGGGAATAAGAGTTTGATATTTTCTTTTTTTTTTTTTTGAGGTAAATTTATCTTATTTATTATTATATTTTTTTTACCCATCCCAGGAGTTTGATATTTCTTTGTATTTTTATCTTACCCACTGAATTGGCCATTTTGGCCTCAATTATTTTTACTGCCAGAGTTGTGTTTTGTGTATTTATTATGAAGGCTTTGTTTCTTTTTGGAAAGTAATTTTGCAGTTTGGCTCCTTTCCAGATCAATTCTTTTGAATCACCATTAATGGCTATTGACTTTGACAACTTTCAGCTTTAGATGGAGTAAATGCTTTAATTCACAGAGATTTATATAAAATCCACAATATATTTTTATCTAAATCTTTGGAGTTTGGTTCACATAGAGTGATTATTAGAACCATATGTATATACTATAGAAACTTTTATAGACGTAGAACTTTCAAATTTGTTTTATGTATATATGTATATGTGTGTGAGACAGAGAGGCAGAAAGAGACAAAGACATGCATATGTACATTTTAAAATTTAATTTAACATCTTACGACAATCTGCCTAGATGGCTACTCTTGTCTAGATGAGGACTTATATCTACAGCATTACTGAAAAATCCCCATGGGCCTGTGTACATTACTAAAGAAATATGGGGAACCTAGAGATTTCATTTTTAGAGAAATTATTCATTTAACATGATTCTCTGATAGTTTAACTTTCTAGTAATACAAATGTGAATAGGACTTTTCTTCGAGTTATGAGTCCTTAGAGATCATGGAATTCCAAGTATTCACTGTGTTCAAAAGTCTGACATAATCATGCAGAGTTTGCTTGAAGGATTCTCATTTCTAGAGATGAGGAACTCACTGTTTTGTAAGCAGACGGATTCCAAGCCTAACTGGGAATGAGTGTGAATCGTTCCTCTCCGTTATTTTTCTCCCCCTCCAATTCAATTGATTTCAGGGTCCTGTAGAGTCCAACTCCTTAATAATTCCCCTCATCTCCATCCCCATCACTACCTCCCTTGTTTATGTTCTCATCACTTCCACTTGTGTTCCTGAAATGGCCCAACCTTCGGGAAAGTTGTCCCCACTCCTTGCAACCATTAATTCATGATGCTGTCAGAGTAACTTCTTAAAACACAAATCTGATTCTGTCACCCACTGCTTAAAACCAGACTTCTTGGCATCATATTGAAGACTCTGATCCCAGCCAACCTCATGCTCTCTACCCTCATTCTTGTATCTAACTTTCAGTTACATTCTATACTCCAGCCATTATGAATAATCTGTAATTTGTAAAGAGCTAGCATTTCCTCACACTTCCCTATCCTTGTATGTGTTCTTCCTTGTATGTGTTCTTCCTTCTACCTCCTCTTGTCTTCTATGGCCAAGCTAGTTTTTAAAAATTCAACTTGGGCTTCATTTCATCTGTGAAGTTCCCACAGCACACATTCATTCCTGATACATATCACACTGAATTCAAATTGTTTTCTTCTTTGTTTTTCCCACTGGACTGTGAGCCTTATTTTCCTGGTATCCACATGCCTGGTATAGTGCCTGAAATATAAGTGGGTACTCAATGTTGAATGTACATGAGAGATGCTTCTATTACACACTCACACAAAAACGAAAACAAAAAAACACCTGTGCATGGGTCTCCTACCTTTTCCAGGTAATAATCCTAATATTTGAAGATAGTTGCTATGTCTAAATGTGTGTTCTTATTTTCAACCTCTCCAGTAATCCACATCCTGATCATCTTTGCCTTGGTGAAACATTTTGAGCAGATTTCCTATTTAATCCCATCTTGCTTTCTGACCTTCCACTTGCAAAAATTCTTAGCATACCATCTAAAATCTATCCAGTTCATTTCCTAAGAGTAAAACTAGACATCTTCTGAACAACTCACTTCCTCAGTCACCTCTTACTCCTAAAGCTCCTAAAGCTATTCCCTCCAAGAAAAAAGGCTGGTGTTGCATTTTATCAAGTCATCATATCTTTGCCTCAGAACCCTCTTCCAAACTACATCCTAAATGTGTCAAGACATTTAGCTCAACTGGCTCCAGCAATGGTAGAGGGATGAGGGGAAGAGCTTACCATTGTGTCTTATCAAGGGAGTGTCTGGCTTGAATGAGGTATAAGAGGATATTTGTAAAATTCTGTGTCTTAGCTCAAAAAGTGAAGATTGCTGGAAAATCTACCAAGCTAATAAACTTTCTTTTCTTTTCCTTTAATTAGCTTTTCTTGCAAATTACTAATTCTTACAAAGGTCTTTCATTCCTACTTAGGATTATTTAGGAAGGTATTTGGAGGATCTAGAGAAGAAATCACCTATTTGACCAAAGTATGGCACTCCTATATTAGAATCGGATTTGTTCTTCCATCTCGAAAGTAATGTTCTGGTAGAACTTGTATGGAACAATAAGATCAGACACATATACCTGCTTTTTAAAGAAGTCCGATGAGTCAACCCTGTTAACAAGGTTGCCATCAGATTTCCTTTGCCTCCCCAGTTTAAAAGTAGATATGGTACATAGGTATCTGTGATATTATTTTCTATGTTTATCTGTATGTTTAAAATTTTCATAATCCAAAATGAAAACTAAAAATAATTTTAAAAAGATATGTAGAAAATTTCCCTTACATTGCCCCCCTGCTTTCCTTAATTTGTTAGGCAACGATTGAATTTATAAATAGGAATATATATTATAAGGGGGTTTCTTTGTTTGTCAGTATGAAGTGTCTACCTGGGCTTCTGTTGGTTTTTTCAGAATGAGTTTTACCTGTTACATCATAGATACACAAACTATTCAGCTACTCAAAAGCTGTTATTTTGTTACAGCACTGAAAGGAATGTAAAGTAAGTGCTATTTTCTCCGTTTTAGACCTGAGTGGATAGGGTTGTAACAAATTCACTGACTTGCTCCATGTCTTCTTAAATCATGACAATAAGGTGCCTGAAATGATGTAACGGATTTTATGACCTCCAGAAAGTTTCCGGTCATTAAATGTCTCCATAACTTACTTCTACCGTGACTGCCCACATGTAATAACTTAAATAATGACAGCTTTCAGAATTTACTGATAAAGTAGTACTTCTGTTTATTATTTAGGTTTCTAGATATAAATTTTAAAGCCCAGTTATGAAGATTAATTAGAAGGAAAGTATTCTACTTTACAGTAAAGTATTTAAATAAACTATTCTTTTCTTACAAATTCCAATTATTACTGATTTATTTCTGAGTTAATGAAGTACAGAATTGCTACATATTTTAGATATATATCTAGCTGTTAGCTCTCGGTGTGTTAGCAGTCATCAATCTGTCTTTTAGAATCTTAGAAATCATCTTATAGAATATAAATTTATTTTTGAAAGTGCTCTCAGGATATCTACAGTGCTATTTTTGGATTTAATGTCAGAGTGCAATGGTCTCATTATTTTGCTTAGAAATTTGTGGCTTAGTTTTTTGCATCTATACGCAAGATCTCATAGGCTCCATCTATAATAAGCAGCTTATCCAGTATGTTAATTTTTTAAATGCTGCTCAAAAAAAGAGGCTGCCTTCTTCTGATAAACCCCAGACTTTAATAACATGTCCTCTGAATTAATTCTGTAAATGCAGTACTAAAGTTCAGCACAGCGGTCTGGGCTTTTTAATTAGCTCACAGCTGCACTGCCAGGATAACATTTCTTGTTGAGGAGGTAGCTTGGTATTCATTATTTGGGCTCTGGTTCAGAGTTCAGTGGTCATTTTAAGTTTTCTTAAAGAATTGCTTGTCTTTGTTTTCAGGGAAAGACCATATGTCTTTGCTTAATCATTACCCAGAAACACTTACCAGTGTTCTTGCCATGACTGTACAGCCATTGACTTGGCCTTTATGTAACAAATGGTGGCAATCTTCTGGGCAGGGAGGGATTCTGTATGATCCAAAAAATCATCTGAGTTATTTGTTTAACTAGTATATAAGTCACACAAATAAGACCTAAATCTCAACTCCTTTACCATTTTGAAATTCTTTACTTTTTAAAATCTCCTTTTTAATGATGAATATGGGTTATAAAATTTAAAAATTCTTTTGAAGCTGTATAAATTTTAACTATATTTTCTACATTTTCTAGTAAATTGTATTATTTTTGTATACCCTAGAGAATATAAAGGTTTAATAGAAAGTGTAGCAGATTATGTGGGACAATGAAGAATATTAAACACCTACTCATTGAGTGAATACTATGAAAAACTACATGATGTAATTTCATCCTCATGGCAACACTAAAAGATTGTCCCCATTTTACATAGGGGGAAAACTAAAGAATAAGAGCAGTTAAGGAACTTGCCCAAGATCACACAGCTGGTAAAATTCAGAACTGGGGTTTGAATCCAGGCCTGCCTTACATCAAAGCTTGGGCTTTTTCTAAATGTTATATTACCTCCTCCTCAAAGCCAAGTTTAAGACTAATCTTTCTTATAATAGTCTTTCCAGCGAATTTTAATTCCCTCAACATGAATTTATGCAACGTGTACTATACCATCACATGTTTATATATTTCTTTGGAATTATTTTTCTTGCTATTTCATAACTTGTCAAGGCTACTAGATGTCTGTATTCCCTAAGTCCGAGCTCTATATCCTCTGCTTCCTTTTATGCCCTCACAGCAAGAACTACTCTGGACAAATTATACAACTTTTTACACTGGTTATGTCGGGGTGTGATTACACAATCTTTCACTTTTTTTTTTAAAGATTTTTTAAAAAATTTATTTGAGACAGAGAGTGGGGGCGGAGGGGCAAAGGGAGAGGGAGAGCAGGCTCCCTCCTGAGCAGGGAGCTCAATGTGGGGCTCGATCCCAGGACGCTGGGATCATGACCTGAGTTGAAGGTAGATGCTTAACCAACTGAGCCACCCAGCTGCCCCTCTTTCACTTTATATACTGTATTTATCCTTAATGTTTGAATTAGAAAGAAATATACAGGGGCACCTGAGTGACTCAGTCAGTTAAGTGTCCAACTCAATCTCAGCTCAGGTCTTGATCTCAGGGTCATGAGTTCAAGCCCCATGCTGGGTGTGGAGCCTACTTTATTATTTTTTTTAAGATTTTATTTATTTATTTGATTCATCTTAAGCTACTGAGCCATCCTGGGGCCCCTGTGGAGCCTACTTTAAAAGTAAGAGAGAAAGAAAGGAAGAAAGAAGAAAGGAAGATAATTATCTATACCTAGTATTAGAAAAATCTAATGGTAAATGTCCAACATGGAAGATATTAAGCAAAAAAATATAACTTACATGACACTACATCTGGTTTTCTGTTTGAATTCTTGCAGATTAGAAAGAATTAAATGGGAGAGGCAGCTTAATTATTTTTCTGTTTATAATAGTAATGTATAAGTTTCCAAATATCTGAGAAAAGGTGACTAAGGCTTGAAACAGGAAGAATATGAAGCTATTAAATATCTAGCATTTTATTTTTAAAGACATGAAGAGAAGTTGTAAAGGACAGTAACAATATGTATCACTGAAAGGGACTGTAAGATGTATGGAAAACAAGCATTAACATTATGGGAAACAAAGATACGCCATAGTTAAGAAAATGTGAGAACTAAAAATGTTACGATCTGTAGTTAGACTAGGACTACCCCTCAAAATATTGTCATAAAGGGAAGTCATATATGAATGCTGTTTTATCAGTAGAATAATGGTGGCTCAAAGAGAATTTAACATGACCAAATAAAAATGATTAAATCTTCATCCTTTTTTGGCAGATTTAGTGTAGACATGTTCTTGTAGTCCTATAAACAAGGTACTATTACTTGGGAAAAACAATTTTGCTCTGATAAACTCTGTTCAGTGGTGGCGTGAACTCATATAGCTTACATTGAAACAAGGCATTTGAGAAATGTAAAAAAAAAAAACAGGTGAATAAAATAAGAAATAAAATGATAGTGGACAAACACACCAAACTCTAAATGCTGGGATTGTGTGTGATAGAAGCAAAGCAATAAAAGGGTTAGAATTTGGAACTGGGAAAGCCAAAATTGCAGAGGAGTTGAGAATCTTGACAAGGGAATCAGACATTAGGACATTTTTTTCAGAAACAGGCATAATTAAAGTTCAAGATGAGCTGGTGAGGTCAGAAACTAAGCAACAAGCAAGCAAGCAGAAGTGAGTATAAATAGATCTGAGAAGTCAGTCTATCATTGGGTCAGAAATTGGTAGGCAAGCAGCAGATTAAGAGGACACAGTTACTAGAGTTCAGGGCAAAGAATGAGAACCTGAAGGACATAAGTTCCAAAAGAGAAAGGCAAAGCAAATAGTCTGCATGTGGTTGGTAGTCTGGAACCAGAAAACTCACAATAACCAGGAAAGTAGAGTAGAGAGAACAATTTGATTCTGTGTCAAGTTTTCCCCAGAAGTTTCTCCATCATTACCATAAAGAAATTTCATAAAGACTTAAGTATTTTTAGGTCTCAAGAGTAGAAATAGGAAGATGCATCTGACCAGATGTGGCTTATTGCCAAGTTTTCACGGTGATAATAATTTAGCAGTTTTATCTACAATATTTCAAAGTTGGTGCTCCCTCCCTGTCTCTACCCCGAGAGAACGCCTTACCTGTCACCTCAGGCCTATATCGAAAACCACCTAAGCTATTTTTCATTTCATTTAACTATGATTTGAAATTGCTTTCTCTCTTTCAACTCCCTCACTTGATTATTCTTATTCTGATGACATTTGCCCACCTACTCAGTTAAGGCCTCAACTCAACTCAATGAGTTATTTTTCTTGAACTAATTTCAACAGTGATCTAATGAATCTCCCATACCTATTCCTTAATAATATCTGAAGCAGATTTTAAAAACTTTTGGGGGACCTTTCAACTATAAAAATTTAGTCCACTACCATTACAAAGTTCAATCTCCATCTGAGTCAAAGGTAATTTCCCTCTCCCCCGACTCTGTGCACTTTTACTCCCCTCTTCCCTCCCTTCTCCAAGTTACGGCTCTTTCAGCATTGAGGCCAGGGAGGAAGGAGGAGAAGGAAAGGACAAAATCTTTTTTCTTGGTTAGACTCCACTGCAAGCCTCTTTGGCAGCTGATGCCTTCAGCATGGCAGGTATCCAAACACTGATTCTCTTACAGGTACGTGTGGGAGTTTTTGGAAAAGCCCAGCAAGGCCAATGGTAGAAACTGGTACTAGCACATCATTGTCTAGAAGGCAGGATTTTTGGCTTTACACAGGGTTCAATTCCAGTTCCCTGCCTCACTCACATCTCTAGCCACATCTCCTATCATTAAAACTTCACACTAACATTGATGACTTATTTCCAGGTTGAGTAGTCCCCATGGGCTGACATCTGCTTATGGCATACTGGCTGTTCTACCTTTGAGTTCTTTATTTCCAGCTCTGTAGATTTCTTTTCTTCTTCTTCTTTTTTTTGGGGGGAGGGGTGCTTTTTGGTATCTTTTATTTTTTGTACTTGTTTCATACTGTATATTAACATTGTTGGCTGTATTTCCCCCAGCATTGGTTGGCTATATCCACCCCCTGCCATGCATACACATACACACACATTTGAGCAGTGGGGTTGTGTAACACAGGAAATCTGATCCAGTAGATCTGAGGAAGGACCCTGAGATGTGAATTCTGAAAAATGCTCACCAGATGAGTCTGTGTTATGAACTGACTTGTGTCCCCTCCTAATTCCTCTGTTGAAGCCCTAGCCCCTACCATGATTGGATGTGGAGAGGGCATTTAGGGAGGTAATTAAGGTTAAATGAGATATTAAGGGTAGGGCCCTAATCCCATGAGACTAGAGTCACTGTTAGAAAAGGATGAAAACACCAAAGATCTTTTTCTCCATGTATACACACAGAAGAAAGGCTATGTAAAAACATAGCAAAAAGGTGGCTGTCTACAAGTCCGGAAGGGAGGCCTCACCAGAAACCAAGCCCTAAAGCACCTTGATCTTGGACTTCTGGCCTTCAGCACTGTGAGAATATAAATTTTTGTTGTTTAAGCCACCCAGGCTGTGGTATTTGGTATGGCAGCCCCAGAGGACTAATACAGCGTGGGCATCAGTGCCATGTCCATCCCTACTGAGAAGCTCTGTGCCAGATTCTCTTGAATTCTTAACAACTGTAACCGCAATGGGAAACCCCAACTCTGAGTCACCAGAGAACATCATGCAAACCTCAACTGCTGTAAAATCATACTCTACATTTATTTGGGCCTTGGATAACATTTTCTCCATCCTTTGCTCATCCTTTAGTTTCTTTAATCTTCCCAATCCAGTCCTTAGCCTTACTCAATTCTGGTTGATGACCATAAACAGCTATTATATAAGGAATATTAAGATGCCATTTATATGCCTATGTCATCCTTCCTCTAAACTTCAATTTTTACCTTTCCTTCACACTTTTTTTAATGCCTTCTTCTACATCAGAGAAAGAGTCCTTTTTATTTTCAAGGCAAACACCTCTATCTGCTTTAGATCCTACCTTAATCTGACCTCTGCACCCACTCCCCAGTATTTTCATCTTATCTCCCAAGCCCTCCTTTTCTCTGCCATCAAAAATATATAAGTAAAAAAAAAACAAAACAAAACTGACTTTCAGTAACTTGGTTTTTGATGACTGATAAATTGGCTTCCTTCCAACATTTCTATCAGTAAGAAAAAACAAATTGACATGGAAAGAAGTTCCCTGGGGTCACTGGAATAAAAGAGCAAGGCAGTGGATATAAATTTAGAATTCATTGTTGAAGAGCTGATAGTTCACTTGTTCATTCATTCATGTCAATCTATTTTTATTTTAAGCACCTATTATGTGCCAGTTTCTGTTTGTTTGTATAATGGATAGATGAACTATCACCTTGATGCCAATGCCTCCTAAATAGACGTCTTTGTTTTCCTACCTTAGTAAGCTGAGAGGGCATTTGTCAGGATCAGGATTCATTAACGACTGATTAATGAATAAATGAAAGAGTGACATTAGTCTTGTCTTCAAGGGGCTGAAGTCATGAAAATAGGTGAGCTTTATAGAAGTTAGGATACGGAAAAATGTTCAAGTATAGGAATTTAGTATTGGAACTAGCCAGGGAAAGAGAAGGAAGAACTAATGAAGGACACAACAAAAGAACATTGTAACAATGGAGAGAAAGAGATGATAAGGTGCTTCAAAACCACCTAAAGTAACTGTCCAAATTGTGTTTTCACTGGATCCACTCTGAACCGATTTAGTCAGAAGCTCTGTATGGCCCCGGGAATCTGCATTAAGCTCATACGGGTCATGTCATGAAAAACAAGAGTGTCCAAGAAAAGGTGGACAAAAATGAAAAACTGTAGAAATATAAGCACTAAAAAAACTGGAAAATGTAAGATTTCCCCTGAATGTGAAACAATCCAGCTGATCTTCCTATTGTTAGCATAAAAAGATAGTGAAGTTAGCCTACACCGGGGATGGTGGAGCAGAAAGCTTGTGAGCCTGGATCCTTGATGGCTGTGTTCAGCAGCTGAATCAGTCATACCGTCACCTATCACTGGACTTCTAATGTGAGAATAATAAACCCATATTCATCAAAGTAAAGTAAGTAAAGTGAAAATGTACATTTTAATTTGCTGTACATTTATTTAGTAGTAAGGGATAAAGAATGAATGCCTATGAGTAACAATGCCAACATTTATTGGCATTGACTATGCATAAGTGTTCTGTTAAGAGCTTTGTATAAATATCTCACCAAAACCTCACAACAGCACTATGATACACCATAACTCACCACTATTAATAAAAAAAATAAATGAGTTCCTCATATGGAGGTAAAGAATATCAAAGGTAGTAAATATATGTTTCATGTCTAATGAAAGGATAGGAAAATGGATGTTCATTGCCAGGTACTTTTCTGGACATTTCTCCTGCCCATCTTCTTTTGCATTATTTTAAATCCTATATGTCTTTTGTGGCACAAGTCAAGTCTAAATCCTCTTTTAGGAAAACATCCTCAACATTTAAGTATGAGCTTTCTCTCTTTTGATTCTCGGGAATTTAAATTTAGGACCATACTCTATGACCTAGATGATATAATATTTGGGGTAGAAAAAAATTCCTTATACCTAGAAGAGTACAGGGTGTTAAATAATTCCTGTCAAATAATGACAACTAACCATTTTGCATTTTTCACCTATAAAAATTTTCCATTATGTGACTTGAAAATGCTTGTTTTAGGCTCACCGGAAAATCATACTTCATTTAATTCAGCAAATGTAATTAATTTGTTACTAATAGATAACAGTTTTCTGTGGTTTTCAGCTAAATAATGTTTCTCTCGACATCTCTCTCTGGTGATCCAGTTAATGGAAATTGGAGAATATATACAACTACTTTTTATGAAGCATTGAATATTTCTTCTCTCCTGCCTCTTTACATGTGTCAAATCTCTTTAGCATTTTGCAGTGATTGGAACTGATATATTCACATATGTATAAATTGGGGAAATTGTATGGTTTTAAGTATATGCTGCTGTTGGCATGTCTTTATTCTGTCCTATTGCTAGATGCATGTGACAGAATTTATTTTTTTAAAGATTTTATTTATTTATTTGACAGAGAGAGACACGGTGAGAAAGGGGAACACAAGCAGGGGGAGTGGAAGGCAGATGCTTAACGACTGAGCAACCCAGGCGCCATGTGACAGAATTCTTGGGGGTAAAGATCTTAATGTTTCCTTTTACATGTAATTACATTGAATATTTTAGAAAACTGTCTCTATGGATTATACATGATTAGTTCATGTTGAATCGATCGACTTACCAGAAAATAATCAATAGTTTAGATTTGCTCCACTAAATGGAATATACTTTACTAGTTTGCAAATATACCATTTTGAATACATGGCCTATCTTCAAATAATGTTAATATCCAAAATAGTAACTTGCCATAGGATTTAAATACCTTTATAAATTTTGCATTGTAACTAAAAAAAAAGACATTCAGATATTCAAAGTGTATTAAAAGAACTTTGTAAAAGTATTTCAACAAATATTGCATTATTTTATTATTATGCACTCATATATCTCTAGTTCAATTAAATCCATGGGACAAGTGAGGTCCAAGATTAGAGAATATGGCTATATCTTATAGAGTAGCATCTTTGAATTCAAGTAGTTCCATTTTTAGGAAGTGCTAATTAAGCAATATTTTCTTGATTTTTACATTGAGAATTATGTCAATAAGGGGTTTCAGTAATAAACCTTTTGGAGAAAAAATGAATTTCCTTATGTAATGTGTGCAGTTATTTCTATATTGTTTTCAGGCTTCACTTGCTATTTGAAGAATAAAAATATAAAAACCAAACTACACAGTACAATCGTCTTGACTATGACAGTGAAAGTATATAAGTGTGTGTGACTCACATTTCATTAAAATGCATATAAATATGTTCTAGGATATATATGTATATAATCTCCATAAATGAAAACTCTATTGAAATCATGTCTTAAAATGAAGATGCTGAGTAATTTTTCATGGCCACAATACTTCAAAACATATTTTATTATCTGGAATTGCAACAAACCAACAAAGTGAACAGATTCTAGTTTAATCTATTATCCATTTTGCTAGTGTACTGTACCAATGATTCATATATTGCTTTAATGTCAAATTCTTGATTAAAGTAGGATACATAATTCGATTTTCTATTGCGACTTCCTTGGAGAAAAAGTTGGACAAAAGCCAATGATTCTTAAATTTCTCTAAGCCATTTTGAAAAGTTAATCTGTTCTTCTGTTAAGAAGTCTTGAAATAGTGTCAGGAATAGTGTCACCAACCAATTCCTTAACAGTGATTAAAGAGAGGAAAAACTGTCATTTTGCCCAAGTGCTCATTTTGCATGTCAAGGGCTTAGCTCAAAAGGTAATGTCTTACCTGGTAAGATACATAAATTGATGAAAAAACTATTTTTAACAGGGTTAACTTGGAGTTTTTTGCTTTTGAAACTTTTTACGTATTTTGTTTCTAAGCCTTTAAAATATTTCAAAATAAATGCTACCAGAGAGTGAACATACGTAATAAAGTCTTTTGCATCGCCTGTCTGCTTTTAAGACGACGTTACAAATATTAATTTTTCCAGTCCTGTTGAGTTAAGAGAAGGGAGGAGATTCTTCAGAACCTTTTTTTTTGTTCTGATTAAGTGATACTGAAAATAAAATTAATAAGGTCTCTGAACGAGCGTCGATGGTTAGTTCAAATAGAGGCGATTGGAGGAAGATGGAACACGGTGTCTTAGGCAAGATACAATCTTTACATCCATGTGTGCATGTTTGTGAAGGAAGGAAAAACCATTTTATTTTGTAAGTAGATGTCTCTACGGGTAGTTTCTTTTTTATTAACTTGCAAAATCTCTCGAAGTTTGGAGCAAAGCAGGTTATCTTTTAGCATCTAAATCCCGCACGTTACTCCGTGTTTTTTCACCCACACGAAAGAAGGGTGCAGGGCTGAGATGCTACAAAGTGAACTAAAAGAGCCAACGGCCGGGTATAGGGAGAAAAAGCAAACCTAAAAACGAAAACATGGGGATTTTAAGCGCGGATACTAAGGCACGCCGGCTAGTTAACCCTTTGGGCGCTGCAGCGGGGATCCCCGGTGTCTCGGGCCCAACAAACAGGAACACAGGCGCCCCGCCCCCGTCGGGGGAATGGGCTCTCCTCCTCAAGGAGGGAGCAAGCTGAGGCACTTTCGTCGTCCGGCGCGTGCGTCACGACCCGGGACAGGCAGCGACTCCAGGACTGAGCGGAGCAGAGACGCCGCGAGGAGCCGCTCAAATGTCCGCGGGCGCGGGGTCAGCCTGAACCTGTCCTCGCCAAGAGCGCTCGCCCTCGCCCGCCCGCCGGCCTAGCTCCCAGACTCTGGAGGGGCGCAGGCCTGAGGATGGCTCGGGCGGGGCCCCCAGGTGAAGAGTGCCCGCGTCCGCCTGCAGCAGTCATCGCCGTCCTGCCTCCACACTCGCGGCAGCCTCACGGCCCCGCGCCCAAACGGCAGCTGCGACTGACGGAGTCACCGCCCCGCGCGCCCGAGCCACCCCCTCCTCCCCCGCCGCCCCTCCCCCGCCCCATACGTCATGGAAACACGGACGTCAGAGCTTCTCAGCCAATCGCAGGCAGCAGCAGGAGGAAAGGAGCGAGCGGGAGGGGGCGGGGGCAGCGGCGAACCGAGGCTCTCGGGCAGGGAAGAGAGGGAGGGGCGCGTGGAGGCGCGAGTCCCCCGCCCCTCACTCCGGACACCCTTTCCCGGCCGTGCGGCAAGTTCTAATCGCCGGGCGCGCGCTCGCCAGCCGGGGACGCGCTCGCCGGGTCCTCCCCTTAAACGCCCTCTCCACGGCGCTCCGCTCCTAATCCCCGTCCGAGCCGCGCTTCCTCCGCGCGCGCGCGCGCTTGCCCGCCCCCAGGCTCCCCGCGGGCTGCGTCACGTGACCGCGCCCAGCCAAGGCGGCAGCAGCGGCGGCGCGAGCTTCGGCGGCGGCGGCGGCGGCGGCAGTGGCAGCGGGAGCAACTGCGCCGCCAGCGTGGAGCGGGAGGCGTGTGGGTGTGGAAAGAAGGGAGCGCCAGACCGGAACGGGTGAGAGTTCACCTCCCCCTGCCTACCCCGGCAATCTTGCGGGACACCCCGTGCAAACGGGGCCCCTGCCCCGAAGCTTTGCGCATCCCCCTCGTGTTCGGCCGTCCGCTCTCGGGTGGCCGCGGCCCCGCCCGGAGCGGACCGGGCTGCGGTGCTCACGAAGGGGGCTGCACCCCGCCCGCTGCTGCTGTTGCGGACGGCGGCGTGAGGCTGGCGGAGCTGCCCGTGCTGAGCGCGGCGCGCCCTGTGTGCGGCTCTGCGGAGCCGAGGAGGCGGGTCCTGCGGGGACGCGGGCGGCCACTCGGCGGCTGCCGGGCTCTGGGCGGGGGCCGGGCTGGGCGCCGCCTCCTCCTCCGCCGCCGCCTCCTCCTCGCAGTGCAGCGTGAGTAGGGAGCCCCGGCTGGTGGACGCCGAGCCTCTGGGCTCCGCGACCGCCTCATCCTCGAGGTGTAGCTGCACCTCCGCGTGGCGCCCCGAGCCGTGCGAGTCGGCTGCGGACGAGCGGAGGACCGAGCCCCTATTCTCCGTGCTTCCCGCTGCCCCTCACCGCTCCCTCCCACCCCCCGACCCTCCTGCAGCCTCCCCTACCTTCCCCCCCTCGGAAAATGGTTCCTGCTGCCGGGCGAGGTGAGTGGCGGCTGCCGCCCGCCCGCGGCGGTGGCGGCGGGTCAGGTCACCTGCGGGGGAGGCCGGGAGGAACGCCGAGGTTGGGGCGTCGCGGCGGGGGTCCTGACCGCTGGCTGCCCAGCGGACTGCGGCGCGGTCCGGAGAAGTTGGCGGGGGCGTTCCGGGCGCCCCTCGCAGGTTGTCTCCTGCCGCGCCCGCTCTGGGAGATCATAAAGGTGAGCGGGTTCCTCAGCGTGCGCCTCAGCGCCCGGTCCGGCCGGGAGTCCCCGCCTAGAGCCCGAGGGACGGGGCTCCGTGGGGCTTCGTGTCTACACCCGCAGCTCTTCGGTTTCTTCCAGCCGCCTCGGCCGCGCCATAGCCCATCCTGCCGCTGGCCGCCCCCGCCCCGGCGTGTGGTGACCTTGAGGGCAGCGGTGCCCGGCACTCTTTCCCCGCGCCCCGGGAGGGTCACCCTCTAATCCCCGGCTTCTGCCCCACTGGCGCTTCGCGGGCTGAGGGCGGGGGCCCCTCGTCGGCCCCTGGCTGGGGCTGGTTGACTGATGCGTTGTCACACCGGACGGTGATTCCGCGGGAGTTGAGAGAGCCGCCTCGCTTTTCTCCCGGTGTCTCCTGCCTGGCCCCCCAGGATGTTCACGGTTGCTTCCGATTCCGATTTTTTGGACTTAGTTTAAAAGGAAAAAAACAAAAACAAAAAACCGTGCGTCCTCCACTCCCTCTTTGGAGAGGGTCAATAGGAAAGAACCGCATTCTAGTTGCGGGGGCGGGGGGTGTGCTCCCTTTATCCCATCCTGCTGGAGAATCTTGTGGCTAAGCTAGTTAGCGACCCCTGGTTCTGCGCCGCGGTCTATTAGCTAGGTTGGTCTCCGTGCGCATTTCATTCACCAGTTTTCTGCGGGACTCACAGCACCGGGAGTGCTCGCATCCTGTGTGGTGTAGCGGTGCTTGGCGCCGAGCGGGGTGGGGGTCAGGGGGTACTAAGGGAGGGTTAAGCGGGTCTCTAAATCTGGGGTGTGCTGGACCCTGCTCCACACGCGTATTTTTACCTTTCCCTGGGGTTAGAGCGCAGCACACAACCACCTTTGGCTGTTATGCAGGCTACTTTTCTGGGTTTATTAATAATCTAATGGCTTCTGTTGGTATCGATTGCTGTTCATGATAAATTAGTTACATGGATGTTTTTTTTTCAAATGTGTATAGGTATATGCATATATCTGGACTGTCTTTCAACATGGAAGCCTTTGTTGTGTTTAACCTCCCCCACCTGAGGACAGTCATATTTTAAAATCTCTTGCTCAACGTGGGTGTATTTTATAATAAGAAGTACTTTTAAGGATCTGCTTTGTACGAGGCTGTCCTCGAGTGGAGGGTGTGTAACCCTTTGGATGGTGGCCCACGTGAGTCAATAAAGGGCCTTCACCGCTTGCCCTGCTGCTAGCCTTCCCCAGACTCCCTGTCCTTGTGTGTGGCAGAGGCGGATTGGGGGAATTAGAGGGATTGGAGGAGAATCTGCTTTTTGTACTTGTGCGTTTCATTTGGGTACCCCCCCTTTTTTTTTTCTTTTCATCCTGGTGCATTCAAATTTGAAGTAGATAGAAACGTATACAAGGAATCTTTAAAAAACTAGTGTGTGAAATGGGCTTATTTAGCCATGATTTCAGGGGGACGTTTTAGTTTCCACCTTGCTTTGGAGGAGACAGTTAAATTGCTGTAATTAAGGGTGGATCTCTGTCCTGATTTTGGTTTGGGTGTAATTGCAAAGATCTTTGAAAAGTAACTGTTATTTGCTACCATATAGTCTGCAAAAGTGAGTCACAATCGGGTGAGTTGAGGACAGAGCGCCACCTTTAATTTAAAATTTCGTGATTTTTTTTTTTTATTAAAATGGTAAAAATTCAGAGTATGCCTTCTTGATTTTTATGGCAGCGGCTATCATTATGACATCCCCATTTAGACATATAAGGTGAGATTGTCTATTTTTTTGTATTAATGGGGTATTCCTGCAATTATGTGGGAAATACTGGTTTTTTAATTGAAGCTTGAGATTAAATGTAGGATTCTGAGATGAGGTGAGAAACTAGTTTTGATTGTGCTTATGATAATAGGAGTAATGATAGTCTGGACCTACTTAGGAAAAGAAATAAGGAAATAGCTGCATTGTAAATAGAAATGTAAAACTACATATTGCCACCAAATGAAGGTACCTACCAGCATGATAGTGGTTTTACAGTTTGTTTTTAGCTTTTGTGCTATTAACAGATTCTACAGGAAACATGCAAAATATCTGTAAAATTATTAACCTTGAGTAAGGTTATAGTAATTTTTTTTGTTTTTCATCTTCTAACAGCTTGCCTTATGGCTTTGCTGCGAGTTTTATAATTATTTGTTTTTAAATGATACAAACGAGGACTTCTAGCAGGAGAAGGTACATTCAAAGTTATTAAAGACCATGTTGGGAAAAGTGGTTTCTATATATGGCTCCCCTCAAATGCATCTCATACAAAAATAAATGGAATTTTAATGCTTAGAAAATAAATGCGGTAGTGACAGCTGAATTGGTGAGATTTCCTTTCCTGCCCACTTGCTCCTTCCTGTCCCCCTCTCTCTCAAATAAAAAATTTAAGGTATACTGTCTCTTCAGGCATAGGATACTTTTTGATAATTGTGACTACGGATGTAACATGAAGAAACAAAGGTTTAGCTCTCAAGGAATGAATGAATGAATGTGTCCAAGTTACCAAATATAGTTTTCATGACCGACTACAAGATACTACTGCCCTTCTATCTGCATTTAAGTTTTAATTGAACACTTGGATTTCTTCATAGTGCACTATAAAGCATAAGCTGTTTAAGTTATAGATGTTTTATTAAGTTAAAATTGAATTCAAAATTTGCTTGAGAGAAGAGTGGCTTATGCTTTTTCAGTCTGTGGAATATGGCCCCATGTTAAGGACATTATTTGAGCAATTAGGTTGATGTATGCAGAGTAATTATACATTGTTATGCGTAATTTGATAGAATCTGATTTGGGGGTTAAATTTTACTAAATGCCTTTGTCTGACAGATATGTTAACTTCATTTTGAATGAAACAGTCTCTTACCATGTGAACTGAGTTGTATAGGTCAACAGGTTTTAAGAGGAATGGCAAATTACAACTATCAGTCTTTTATGTACTAACAGAAGTATTTGCCCTCTTTTTTTTCTTACTTTGTTACATATACAAGCAGTTGAAATTGGTTGTTTTCACTTTTTAATTCTTGAATTTTGTAGTGAATGAGCAAAACAATAAAGGAGTAAAAATATCAGAAAGTAGAAACTTAAGAATTAAATTTTGGCATCTTAAGACCTTACTTGTCCAGTGGGAGGGGAATATTATTTTCTAGTAGGTGTCGTGATCTATAAAAGGATAATATGAGTAGCTTATCTTGGAATAGATAGAATCTGTGGTAACATTGAAGGCAAATGATTCAGTGGTTATGGGAAAAATTTTTTTAAAGATAAACTTTTAAAAGATTTATTTTTTAGCTTTTACAAAATTTTATTATGGAAATTGAGAGAATAGTATACTTAGTGACTAGTTTTGACAGTTACCAGTTGGTGGCACATCTAATTTCATTTCTGTCTTTACGCATGAAGTAAGTCTGTTATAAGTGGGGACCTTGGTCAGGTAACTGAACTGAATTCATGTGTATTTTATTTGTAATTTATAGAATACACAATAATGTCTAATAGGTAATTGAATCTGAAAGGCAATTTTTATGTTCTTCATTGTTTCTGTAATAGTCTGTTTTATAGCAGGCTCCTAAAGGTAGTGTCTCTCAAATTTTGCTCTCTTAGTAATAATGCTTTTGATTTATGAAGTGCTTTACAATATTTCAGAATATATCCTAAAGATAGTGTCTCTCGAATTTTGCTCTTAGTAATAATGCTTTTGATTTATAAAGTGCTCTACAATATTTCAGAATATATCCTAAAGATAGTCTCTTGAATTTTGCTGTCTTAGTAATAATGCTTTTGATTTATAAAGTGCTCTACAGTATTTCAGAATATATCACATACTACCTCTTTTGAGTCTCACAATAAATAGACCTGTGAGATGAGTAAAATAGATAGTTGTACTTAACCCCCATCCACCGCAGACAGGTAAAATTATTTCTATAGGTCCTAAGGTCACATAGCTAGCAGCTAGATTAGCCAGAACTGGACTCTAGATAGCTTCTTGTTTTTACTCCATTGCTCTTTCCATTATACATGTTTTTATGTGCATTTGTGAAAGTTACGTAAGTTTATGAAAAATCAGTTTCTGACCAGAGTAAATTTAATACTGGAATATAAACAGATTTGTTTGGGTTTAACTGTGTAAGTATAATCTGTTGCTTATATTTGGCATAATGTAAACAGTTCATACCCTGATTTACTTATTAACATCTGAGGAAAATGTATTTGAACATATTTGAAGTACTATATTTTTAATATTGTTTATTGGATTATCTTTAAGTAAAGGAATTTTCTTTGCAAAGATCTGTTGGTCTTTGAAATGATGAGGGATGTCTTAAATCTTGTGTCAAAAATAAAATGGCCTATACTAAAAGTTTCTTCTTTTAATTTCAGCTATAATTTTTTTAATGCACTTGTTTTTCTGCCAAACATATGTATTCCATAAATCTTTTTGAAATGTTAATTTGTAATGACATTTGGTTTACAAAGGTCTCAAAGGAGGGAGATTTTAGTTCCTGAAATTCAAAAGCTTTTTATAAATCTCACAAGGAAGGTGTTGGTTCTTCAGCATTTGTGTGCCCTGAGGGTCACCTGGGGGAGTCACTGAAAGTGCAGACTCCCTGCCATTGCCCCTGCAATTCTGATTCAGCAGATTGGGGATGGGGCCCAGTAGTCTGCATTTTGAGAAACATGTCAAATTTATAACTAGGTTAAAATTATGTAATAGAGATGCCTTTATAACATCGTTGATTTATTTGACTTTGAACATAGAGTTAGCGCTTTCAAATAGTTTTGACTCTAGTAGCCAGGCTTGACTTGTGGATTGGTGGCTTTTATGACCATTGTAAACCTGGTAAATTGAAAATACTTTTGTTATCTGTGTTCACTGTCTTCTTTTAGAAGATCCATCTGTGGTTATTTAAGTTACTTATTAAGTGTTGTGAACTCCTAGACAAATAATGTTCTCTTTTTGTTTTCATGTCCCCATGTCTGCCATTTCCAAGTGACTTGAACATGGGGACTTATTTTGGTAAAAATAATGAATCCTATGTCAGTAAGGCACTGAATATTTAGCTTTAGTCTAGCTCTTATTTTTTGTTAGAAGGAAAAACTTTGGATATTCCTTCAGACTAAAAGGACATAAATTGGTGAGTAAGTGGTGGTCCTTATCAATTTCAGTTAACAGGCAGCTAGCTGTTCCTTCAAAAGCAGCAAGTTAGTGCCTAATGATTTTTCAATAATATTAATGATATAAGACTGACAGTTTACTACTCTGTGCATTAAAACAGAAGTTATGGGGTGCCTGGGTGGCTCAGTCGTTAAGCATCTGCCTTTGGCTCAGGTCATGATCCCAGGGTCCTGGGATCGAGCCCCACATAGGGCTCCCTGCTCTGCGAGAAGCCTGCTTCTCCCTCTCCCTCTCCCCCTGCTTGTGTTCCCTTTCTCGCTGTGTCTCTCTCTCAAATAAATAAATAAAATCTTTAAAAATAAATAAATAAAACATAAGTTACTGCTCTTTTACTTAAAACGCTAATTAACAATTTGTATAGCAATCTACCATGAAGTCCAGTTGATGTAAACTGGCTTGACTTTTTAAACTATTTTATCTAATACTATATGCCACATATGGATTATTTAAGACCAGTCTTAAAATAGTTGATTTTGCTTCATTATAACAGGATAGTAAATAGCCTGTATTGTATTTAAAATACATTTTATGATGAAATTAATTTCAAAGTAAATCCATTTCAAGACTCTGTTGAACATTTTTTTGTTGTTCCAAAAGCTTTGGCTTGTTGGCTGTGCTTTAGGATATATTTAGGAATCATGGGTTATAATTTACAAATGACTATGGAAATTGAAACTAATAAAGATTTCTGGCAGAGAGATCCAGATACACTATTATTAAATTTTTCCTAGAATAGTGTTAACTGTTTTAAACAGTTTGCTGTGTTTTTAGTTAACTCTTTGGTAAAAATATTATTTGGTATTTCTAAGTGCAGTAACTTCCAACAATATGGTATCTCAACCTCCAGGATAGCTGCTTTGTATTAATATTATTGTCGCCTGGGCCTCTGGGGGAAAGAATAAAGATAAGTTTTGAATGGACCAGCGCTTGCTTACATTGTGAAATCTGAGATTATACTGCCTAAGTGTAAGCTGGTAGGACTACTGTAAAGACCTGGTAACTTCAGAAGGAAAAGTTGTACTTTCTGAAAAATAGATCTGAAAAAGGATTTGATTGTTTAAAAGATGCTTTTTAAATAACTTGATTATTAACAGTGTGGATTTATTGTTCACTGTACTAACTCAGTGAATTTGCTCTCAGAGGATACTGAACAATCTCTTACTCTCAAAATGCTCGATCTGCTGCTTTAATCTATCTTTCCTATTTGTACCAGACCTTTTTTTGTTTGTTTTTAAATAGCTTTCCTGCTGTCATTTCTTCACTAAAACTTTTAACGGTTCCTCATTTTTCTCTTTATCAACATGCAACTTGACTCTGAAGGCCTTTTATAAAGTAGTTCAGTATTTTCCAAAGTGTGTTTTAGAACACTGGCTCTAAGAAATATTAATAGGGGGTTCCTTAGGGGAAGAGGGGCAAAACCAAAATCCAGGATCGCTGGTTTATGCAGTTTTCCCATTTGGTTCTTCTCACATCCTTTGATAGGCTAATATGGATGGAATCTGTAAATGTGTTTAATGCTTTGCCCCCTTATTTCACAGAATCCCTTTTCGTGGATCATCCCACCTGTTAACTTTTTTACATTACCTAACAGGATCACCACTCTTCTATATTACTTAATGGGATCACCACTTTGCACACCTCCAGGGGGTGCTGTTCACATAGGTCAAACTATGAATCACGTTTCCTGGCGTTGAGAGCAGCGCTGCAGTACCTTAGTGCTGGTGATACGTGACAAACATGTAGTCTGACAGTCTTCTGTATACACTTCTCATTCCCTTTGCTGTGACTTCATTATGTTTTTCTTCTCACCTGAGAGGGCCCTTGATCTTGTCTAAGTGTTCCCATCCTTCAAAACTCAGCATTAGTCTACTTTTCTCAGTCATCACTCCTTAACTTCCTTGTCTGAATTTCTCTGTACTTGTAGTATGGGTCATACACTTCCATTTAGTATAAATCGTTTTTGTTTTAGTCATTAATTTCATTTGGAAATAATATAGAGGAGTTGAGATAAGAACGTGGGTTCTTGAGGGTATAATCCAGCAAATGTCCAATCAGTGTTTTTTGGCATATTCATTTAGGACTTAGATATTGTGTGGCTTGTGTTGTTAAGGTAAAGCAGATAAGGTTGAGGAATTTTTCTTGGTGAATTTCTGAAGCCTTTTTACCTTTGCAGTTTTAACTTAGATGGACTCATGGGACAATCTGTTTTACTTTTGGAAGACAGCTGTATTCCATAGAATGTTGCTAAGACAGTAGAATTTAGCTTCTATATAGGAAGTCTTCCATTTCTTAATTTCAGTTTAGGAATTAATTTGTCTCAGGTTTTATTCTGATTGTAATGAGTCATACTAGCTAAAATTTATATCTTAAAATGACCAATTTCATTTTTCTGTTAGTTCTGTGACAGCTTTTCTTTCATCAGGATGGAGGTTCTTAAGATATGTTGTAGTCCATTAGCATATTGCATGATGTAAAACGCCATAGTTTGAAGCATATATTATGGTTTAAAATTTAAACTATGAATTCTTGTTGTTGCTCTTTATTGATAGAAATACTGTTGGAGCTAAGTTCTTAAATGTATGTTTGCTGAAGGTTCTAATTTTTCCAAGAGAGTTCTTTTCCATGAACTGAGAATGAACTGTTTGCTCATGACCTGGTGTGGGATCATTGTAGGCATCAGGAAGAAGTGTAGATGTATGGTTCTTCTTTTTTTTTTTTGATGTATGGTTATTCTTCTGCCTTTCTTAGGTCAAGAAAGGAAACCCTGTACTTGACTTTAATCATTTATGTTAAATGCTCATGTAATACATGAGTCGTAATTTCAAACATTCAAACAGTTAATGATTTATATAGATTTAGTATGTAAGCTGTTATATTAAAAAACACTTGAGAAAAGTTGCTCTCCAAAGCTAGCTCATTTTCCAGTGATTGTTCTTCCAACCCTTTTAAACTGTATAGGCTTAATTGTTGGTAAGGGATTACTGTAGAAGGAATTCTAAGAGTTGCTCCTGCTTTAACATGGCAATAGTACGTACTTAAATTTCTGATCAAAAGAGGAGCATAGAATGGTTTTGGCAGTGAAAAAATAAATAAAAAGAAATCTGTGAAGGCAGAAATCAATGAAACCAGTAAAAGCTGAAATGGGTTAGGGCATTATCTTTTCCTACTGGGACACATGTAGATGACATTGGCACATATTCCATACTGCCCTGCTAATATCTAGACTTATGCAAGATTTTCAGTTTCTTTGCTGTCATTCTTCCTTGCTTACGCCTAAAATTAAGTGAGTGGTGCTTGAAGTACTCTTTGTTTACAAAATGAATCACCACGGTCTTTAGACAGTCCTGACAACTGATACCATGGTGGAGAACTGTAGAGTTAAAGGACTGAATACAAAATCGATCAGCAACATGGGAAAGAGATGATCGCAAAGTCTAGGAAAAGGAGATCCCCAGCATCAAACTGAGTGTCTGGTATCCGAGAAACAAACATCAGTTAGGCAACCCTTCCCTGCGTGCAGAGTGGATTTAGGGTAGAGTTTCAATTCACCTGCCTTTGGGCTTAAACTCTACTATATTTTTGTATGTAATTGAATGCTGGAACCTACCTGATCCACTTTTGCCTCTGGACCTCTTGCTGTCTCATTCCTTTTGCTAGGAGTACCTACCTTTCTCAGAGCCTATGTGTCTTTTTTTTTTTTTTTTAATATTTTATTCATTTATTTGAGAGAGAGAGCATGAGCCAGGTGGGGAGGGGAGGGCAGAAGGAGAGGGAGAAGCAGACTCCCCATTGAGCAGCGAGCCCGATGTGGGGTCCATCCCAGAACCCTGGGATCATGACCTGAGCAACAGCCTATGCTCAACCGACCGAGCCACCCAGGCACCTGAGCCTGTGTGTCTTTATGATATGTGTGACTGGACCTAAAATTTCTAATTTGGGTTTTTACTCTATGATGTTATGTTCAGATTTCTCCAGATTTAAATCTGAGTTTTACCTTTGCCAGTAAAAAGCCAAGTGACCTTGGGTAAATCACTGGGTTTCTTTATTATCTCCCCAAAAAATGCAAAATACAAGGTCAAGGAGTTTTATTTTTTTTCTTAAATTTTTTATGGCTGTTGTAGATCTTCTCTCCCAACCCTGCCCCAAATTTTCAGCCATTTAATTTAACTTTACTCTTTTAGGTTTGCCTTCTAATTTTGCCTTTTAACTAGTTTACCATCATTTGATGTTTCATCTGTGTTATGCTGTGTTTCATTCATGAAATAATCTAAAGCTTTTCAATAAATGTATTTAAGACTTCCAGTTGGGGCGCCTGAGTGGCTCAGTTGGTTGAGCGGCTGCCTTCGGCTCAGGTCATGATCCCAGGGTCCTGGGATCGAGTCCCATGTCAGGCTCCCCGCTCAGCGAGGAACCTGCTTCTCCCTCTGTCTCCTGGCTTGTGCTCTCACTCTCTCTCTCTCTCTGTCAAATAAATAAATAAATAAATAAAATATTAAAAAAAAAAAAAAGACTTCCAGTTAAAGAAGTGGAGTATAACTGGCATTTAACTCTGCTCCCCACCAAAAGTATACTAAAATGTGAGAATGTGTTGAGTTTACATATTTATGTTAAGATTCCCAGCCGCGTTCCCTCTCTTAGCTTTCAGGCTGCTGGCCAGAGTTGAAGTGTCTTCCCTGAGGACTCTGACCAGGTCAGGGAAAAAGACCTAAAGATTCTGGCATTGGCTCTGTGTGTGTGTGAGGGGTTTGTCCAAAAAAAAAGTCCCAGTCTGATCACCCTACAGTGAACTCCATAGTCAGAAGGTCCCACATGTGAGTTCAGAACTCCTGTGTAGTTTATTTGTCCTATTTTTTCTTTCATAATTAAAAAAAATTGTTACAGTCCTATTAAGGAGTGATTGACATAAGGTAAAATGCACATATTTAAAGTGAAAAACTTGTTATGTGTATACTGCAGGGAAATACCACCATGGTCAGGTTCATGAGCACAGCCATTCCCCTAAAAATTTTCTTTGCCTTTTTGTAATCTTCCCTCCCTTACCTTTTTCTATCACCTCCTTTCCCCAGGCAATCACTCAACTGCTCTTTGCCATTATAGATTAATTTGAATTTTCTAGAATTTTCTTGTACATGGAATCACGCAGTATGTGCTCTTTTTGGGCTGGCTCTCATTCAGCTCTCGCTGAAATTCACCCATGCTATATATACTAATAGTTCAATTTTTGTTATTGCTGATATGAGGATTTACCTCAATGGATATACCACAATATGTCCATTTACCTGTTGATGGACATTTTGGGTTCCAGTAATGTATAGTGTCCATTCAGATCTTTTGTTCACTTTTTAATTAAGTTGTTTGCCTTTCTTATTGAGTCGCAGTTTCTTTATATGTTCTAGATAGAATTTCTTTAGGAAACATTACTGTTTATGTTGGGAGTGGGAGGAAGAATGGTGTTGGTAGCCATTGATAACACCTGAAAGTGAAAAAGCAAGCTGGAACACTGCAGTATTATTTGTGGAGGTAGACTTAGGTACTAAAAGAAATGACACCTGTCCCCCATTGCCTCTGAGTGGAGAATGGAGTAGGAGAACTAAAAGAGATGCTAATATTAAAAAGAAAAAAAAAAAGTCTTGTAGATCTCTTTCTCAAAATGGATGTTATACACATATACATTTGTTAAAACTAAAAATGAATATATGTATGGACTAAGTTTATATGTGTGGATAGCCCAGGTATTCCACCTATAAATCAGTTGAGTCTGTTTACGGTCTTGTGCAACTTAGATGCAGAATACAATATTACTTTGGGTAAAAGAATCAATTTTTACAAAAATATAAGTGAGTAATGTGGACTCGACTGAAAATAAAACAAGGGCCTTCATATGTCCTGCAAGGCTTCCTCTACTTTGCCAGTTCAAATTCCTCATTCCTTTATTATGTAGAGCAGTTGGTCCCCATCTTTGGTTTCTTGAGTTTCCCCGCGATCTTCCACACCACCACCACTCCTCCACACATACCCCAAGCAGCTCCTAAAAACCTATAAAGACATTTTTCCCCCAAATAGTTACATACAGTGCTCTCCCTAATAAGAGTCTGGTATGTGATTTCTCCATTTTTTTGTCTGGATAAATATATGTTTTTCTTAGTGTTGAGAGTGCAATCCCATGAAGTGTTGACCTGTGAGAGACTCTTTAATAAATCTGTTAAGGAGTACACTTTTGTAGGTGTGTCTTAAGAATTTAACCGTATTTCAAAATTCTACCCCCTTCATTAATTTCCTGTCTTTCCTTTGAGGAACTTGACATTTGACTGAATATCTTCCTCTTGCTCTTTTTGGGAAGGAAGTAGAATCTCAGAGGGAGATAGCAATCATCTCTTAAGAGATGTTAGAATTCAGAAAGAAAAAAAAAACCCAAAAAACTAATATTCTTTTGCCAAGGTGCCATGAAAAATAGACGAGCTTTAAAACACAGTAGTGACTTTTACTTAAAGGGAATTTAAAATTATTGAATATAATGAACACCTGTGTAATTGCTTTCTATTCGCCAGGTATTCTACACAATTTATAAAAATTAACCTGTTTAAATGCATGGGTTCTGTGGGATTTTGGGGCAAGGTATTCACTACTGAAAATGGAAAGGGTTATTAGTGGTTTTAAAGGGAAATCCTAAAATACAGTGACTTACATGACTTTTACCAATTTAAGATGTAACAACACTGAGATATGTCTGGGGGATATAGACTAATGTAAAAAAGAAACAAAATCACTCATGATCCTACTTCTGTTTATTTTTGATCCTTTAAAAAATTTGTACACTTATTAACATGCTTGAGATAATGTAGGTATAATTCTGTGCTTTTAAGAAAACTGTATCATTTTCTCATGTCGTTTTTTTATTCGTATCATTTTAATGACCGTGATATTCCATTCTGTGTCTAATTTCCTTGTTATTAGATGTTTTTGGTTTTGAGATTTTTCTCTTATGTTAAATAATTCTCCAGTAAACACCTTTATCTTCATCTGTGTTTGTATCCTTTGTAATTACTGGATTTAAAGGGTTTTGGTAGTTTGTTATCTCTTCATTAAAATATTTCTTCTAGCCTCCTTTCTGTGAGGCTGGTTAGGTATTTGGAATTCTTTGTCTTTTCTTGCTATGTGTACAGTTTATGCCATTCACTCCTAGGTCTCTGCTTTACTTTTTGAAATTCTTATATCACTTTTAAAAATTCGTATTTTGTTGTTATTTACTTTTTTGACACCTCTCTATGATGTTCAGTTTGAGAGCAGGAATTGTTAATCTTCCTGTTGCTCGCTGCTGGCACAGTGCCTTATACCTGTGAGGTTCATCATGACTCTTCAGTGAGCATCTTGTGTCTAGTCGAGCTTGAATCCACTGACGTTGGGCTCCAGTGAAATGCTTGTTTTGTTTCTCCTTAGAAACTGTAATATGCTTGTGGTGAGAATTTATTACAAGGCACCATTTCTTTTAAGTTCAGCTAAGTAATACGTCAGCTGAATGACACTGTTGAAAATGAGAAATATTTTGTTACAACTGTACTATATAAATTTAATTCTTTCTGAAACAGTTCTACCGTCCCTGTTTTTAAAGAGTAGGATAGATTTTATTAAGTGGAATAGAATATTAAAAAGCCCATAGAAGTGGATGTTACTTTTATTTCAAAATGCCAATGATACATAAAGTTTTTCTAAAATCCTTCTTTACAGATTAATATATATATATATTTTAATAGAGGACTACAAAAGTTTAACCTTAAAGTTTTTGTTTGTTTTTTTTAAAGATTTTATTTATCATTCGACAGAGAGACACAGCGAGAGAGGGAACACAAGCAGGGGAAGTGGCAGAGGGAGAAGCAGGCTTCCCGCGGAGCAGGGAGCAGGGAGCCCGATGCGGGGCTCGATCCCAGGACCCTGGGATCATGACCTGAGCCGAAGGCAGACGCTTAACCGACTGAGCCACTCAGGCGTCCCTAACCTTAAAGTTTTAAGTGCAAGTGTGTGTTAATTCCGAACAGTGGAGGTTCTGTAGTGTTTAGGAAGGTGTCCTCGCAGGCTCTAGTTATGACATTGTATCTGACTTTTTTTTTTATAATCCTCCCACTTTGGAAAATTTAAGATTTTGGGTGAATAGATTCTTTAAAAAAATATCTATGTGATCACTCTGCTAGACGGTAACACTTGTGACCTGCCGAGAAGAGACCCTGTTACACAGAGCTTTAAGTCGGCCTCATTGTGTCCAGTGTCATCCTCATTCAGTGTCCAGTGTTCCTTCTTGGTTTCTTTTTTTATGCGGTGATTCATCAGGTGCTGTGTGCTTCCAAGGAACCCATCTAAGTATGTGCACATGTCTCCTTCCTGGTCTTTGATGTCTTCCTATAATGAATGGGGATATATTGTTTCCAGTTACTCTTATACAAAGAAGAAAGGCATTTTGGAGTCACTGTCACATTTTCAAACCTCAGTAGTTTTGCTGCCATCGTGGGCTATTTTTAGAACTCTTGCTAGTGATCTCTGCCCTTGTGTCACTATTACTTTTGGAGGTTTTTTTGAGTTGTGCTGAGCTCTGCTTGTAATTCCACATACAGCCAGGCTATCAGTTGAGTTGTGTCATAATCTTGGACTTGCCCTTACTGTCTCCATTCTTGATGGATATCTGTAGATTCAGATGGAATGTTTCACCAACGGAGGCTGTATTGGTGAAAGTCTTTGTCCTGAAAAGAGGGAAACCTTTTTTGGAGGAGGTTTTTTTGGCCATGCCTCTCCAGTATATTCAACACCAGGTAGCCCCATTAGGCAGATGCTCCAAGGAATTGAAAAGGAAGAAATTTTGAGTGGTTTTGGGGGTCTGGAGAGATGATAGTTTAGCTGAAAGTTGTATGTGTACAGAAAATTTGGAGTCATTATTAAAAGATGCTTGATTATGGTGGTGTTGAGAACTTCAGATGACAGCTACAGAAGTCTACAGAGGAGGGAGAATAGGACAGTTGATTGTAACTTTTTTAACGTTTAGTAGCTATACATCTATATGTATTGGAATGTTAAAAGCAGGTGTTATTTTTTTCTCTTAAGTACTACCTCTTAATTACTTGGAAAAGTTATAGGTGTAAAAGGATAAAAATGTACCAAAATAACTTTATCATGGCATTCTGTAACGTTGAGGTCAGTGAGTAAAGCAGTCTTCTTGTGGAATGCAAATCACTGGGCTAATTGCTCTCCCGGAATGCCTCTGAGAGGGGAAGGAATGAAAAAGGAAGGAGACTAGAATGGGAGAGGTGTGGAGTCATTTCCCTCCTAGCCTGAAGGCTGTTATTTATCTGGCTTCCTGAATCATGTAAAACAAGTGGAGAACCGGGAAATTGGCAGGGACGGCCTCTTAGAAGCCTGATGTCCCTGCATCAAAACTCCCGGTGCCTCACCTCACTTGTAGGTGTTTACTAGGTGTGTTCCCTAGCATTTTACATATATTCCTGTAACATTTTGATAACTGGTTTCCCAGCAGACTGCAAATGAGAGCAAAATTGGAGAAACTGGAAAGGTTGTTCAGAGGCAGGTGCAAGTATCCCAGGAAAGAATTGAAAATTGACATTTGACGGTGGAAAAGATTTTTAAAATCAAAGATAAGAATTCACAGAACTTATGAAAAAAACAGTCATGGAAAATTTGGTTCAAAAACAACAGCTCTGTGCTGCTCTTCCCATCTGGACTTGTCATCTTTTTCGACTCCTCATGAAACTCCTTTGTGAAGCCCTCTCAACCTGTCCAGAAAATTAGATGCTTCTTTCCTGGCACCTACTGAATTCACCTGTGTCCAGTAAGACTCTGAGTCCTCTGTGCTGCCCCGTCTCTGCTGTCAGAGTGATCACCTTCAGTCATACCAGCAGTTCTTACTGTATTACAGACATGCCCAGCCTGCACGTTATTCTCTGACATAGTTTGTACATCCTACTCCCCTTGCTTAAATTCCTCACATTACAAAATACTGCTCTTCCTTCAGGAGAGACCTTAGTCAGTTCCTTGATGAAGCATTCCCCCGCTTCCCTAGGCAAGGTCATTTCCATGTCTGTGGCCATTACTTTGTATTAAGTAAATGTTTCCTTGATTCTGAAACATGGGTTAGGAAATAAATTGATTTAATAATTATTGTGGGGGAGTAAAAGGAAAAATACACAGAAACACTTACTTACTGACGGAAGCATATTATAGGAATATTCCACTTTATTCAGTATAGAAAAATTTGAGTCCATACCTTTTCTGAGTTACAAGTCATGTAAATCATTTTAGCCATTGCTAAAGAATAACAACATGGTAGGGCACCTAGGTGGCTGAGTTGGTTAAGCATCTGACTCTTGGTTTCAGCTCAGGTCGTGATCTCAGGGTGGTGAGACGGAGCCTTTTGGGCTCCTCGATGGGCATGGAGCCTGCTCAAGATCTCTCTCTCTCTAAAAAGATAAAAATAAATAACAACATGGTCACATGTTGCTTTTTATAACCTATGTTCTAAGACCTTAGACTCCTTAACATCTTTGCAATTGACCTGTTAAATGTGAAACTTAGTGAAGTATATAGGTTTTGTTTGTGTTTCCTATTGATTAAACTTAGGGTTTTTTTTTTTTTTTTTTTTAAGATTTTATTTATTTATTTGACAGAGACACAGTGAGAGAGGGAACACAAGCAGGGGGAGTGGGAGAGGGAGAAACAGGCTTTCCCGCAGAGCAGAGAGCCCTATGTGGGGCTCGATCCTAGAACCCTGGGATCATGACCTGTGCCGAAGGCAGATGCTTAACGACTGAGCCACCCAGGCGCGCCGAGGTTTGTTTTTTTTAATGGCCTTTATGTTTCTTAATTTTTTTTGTCCTTCATGTAATAGTAACTTGGAGTGCTAATGCATAAAAAAGAAACACTACCCTTTTTTGATAATTGGGTGATTTTTCTGAGAGGTGGCAAATTCTGTTCCTTTTAATTGCTCTGCCTGGTGTGTGACAAGCAATCTGTGTATGAACCAGCTTTTGGTTTCAGTGTTACTTTTTAATTAAAGATTTTTGAAAGATCTTTTAAAAAAGCAAAAATTAGGGATTCAAATTCCCATCTAACTCAACATGGAAAACGGTGGAATTATCTATTTTATGGGCTAAAAATGCTGGGAAGTGGAAGGAATGATTTCTGAGATATATTTGAGCCAGGAAAATATGGCATTTCTAAAGTATGATTTATTATCTGTATCTCTTTGCAAGTCCATAGATACAGAGTTCTTCAAGGGAACAAGGTCTAGGTTAGTTCATTCCCAGCACCTAGTACCTGGTACATTGTAGCTCTTAAAAAAATGAGCAGTACTCTTCAGTGATTACTTGCCAGTTTAATTATGTTTGACTTTTTAAAGTTGTCCAAGAAAATTTTGTGGTATGCTGTTGGAAGGTTTTATGTAAAATAAAGTTTTTTCTAAGGCTAAGTTACAGCTTAGGGCAAATATCTCATAATGTGATTGTGCTGCATAATTAAGGGCTTTTGACATGAAGAGTGTGAGCATCCAGTAACAGTCACAGACTTCAGACCACTGCATTAGTTAAAGAAAATGGACTTGGCTTACTGGCTCTGTATTTGAAGTCATGAAAATAAAGCATCTTGGGACACCTGGGTGGCTCAGTTGGTTAAGCGGCTGCCTCAGCTCAGGTCATGATCCCAGGGTCCTGGGATGGAGCCCCCTGCATCTGGCTCCCTGCTCACTGGGGAACCTGCTTCTCCCTCTCCTGCCCTCCCCGCTCTGCTTGTGCTCTGTCTTGCTTTCTTTCTCTCAGATAAATAAATAAAATCTTTAAAAAAAAAAGCATCTGATTTTCTTTTATAGTTAAGAGGATAGATTGTATCAGAAGTGTGTTGTGTGTAGCAGTTGGTATCATTTATCCTCTATAACAGCCCTCCAAATAAGGTAATGACTCCTTTCCCTGTAGAGACATGAGTCAATTTACCTGCCCAAATGCTGATGTCCAAGAAGGTATGTGAGCCCAGCTCCAACTCCCTAGTCGCCTCTCTTTCTGCTGTAATACACTGTTGGGCCTCTGACTTGTTACCAGAAGTTTAAAGTGACGTCAAGAGGTAAATCTTTTTTCTTGGAGTTAAAATGTTCTTGGATGAATCTTGAAGTGCTTATCTATTCACCCAAGGCTTGATGAAAAATATACAAGAGGCTAGGGATTTGGTTTATTCCTACTCTAAATATTGACTGCAAAAAGCCACGTTTAAATCTAGCTTGCTTAGGTTGTGGGAGGGTTGTGCCACATATTTAAAGTGACAATGAAGACTTGATATCATCGGGACCTTAGCAGGAGATTTTATGCTACCAGCAATAGTAGGAGGAAAGAGGAATTGTTGATGGAATGTGGTATTTCTGATGCTATCTAGGGAAAAAAGTTAAGGTCTGTAGTAGAAAAGCATTAACACTCAAGATCCAAGAAAGCACTGATGTCAAAACTAATAAGTGATAAATAACAAGTGGTAAAAAAACATGTTTACTAATTTTTTAAAAAGCATAGTTATATTGAATTTGTCTCGGGAGTTTGAAGAACTCATTTGGGCTTAGGATGTTGACATTCTGAATTGATACTGGAAATTCCTTGTTACAAAATATCTTTCATGGACACTTGCCTCAATATACAAATTCCTGTGATACAATTTTCAGCCAGTGTCCCTAGAACAAATTGTGCGTGAGCCATCCACCTTATTTTTTTTTTTTTTAAAGATTTTATTTATTTATTTGACAGAGAGAGACACAGAGAGAGAGGGAACACAAGCGGGGGAGAAGGAGAGGGAGAAGCAGGCTTCCCGCAGAGCAGAGAGCCCGATGTGGGGCTCGATCCCAGGACCCTGGGATCATGACCTGAGTCGAAGGCAGATGCTTAACGACTGAGCCACCCAGGCGCCCCGCCGTCCACCTTATTAATGAAACTTATTTACAAAGTTATTCTTGATGGTAGATCTTCAAAAAAAATAAATATTTGCTGCCATTGAGGATATTTTCTTTAAAGAGTGACCTAGGCTCTAAAGGAAATTTCAGAATTAAGAGTGCTTGAAATGTTTTTAGCATTGGCAGCCTTATTAGGATGAGGTAAGGTTATTAAATCTTGGTACAAGAATAAACATTTTTTGGCTGTATGTGTTCTGATATGTATTTTGATATATCAGTTATTTTATAGGCATACTGAATAGTAAGCAGCATCTAGGGCAGAGTCTGGTTTTATTAGATGTTCAGTAAATGCTTATGAGAAAAAATCAAGCATTCAGAAAGTTCATAACTGGAGTTCCTATCCATTTTATGCTTACACTCTAGAAAGTCAAGTAGTCAATATGAATTTGATTCAAAAAGTGAATTCCAGGTTTGTCATAGGATCAGTACAATAATGCAGTGCAGACTATCACAACTTCTGTATTTATACTATTCTACAGTGGCATTTAATATTTAGAAAACACTTGCTTAACTTCTGTACGCATAACATTGTGTACACTACATGAGAAAGGGTAGGAGATGAGGATCAAAAGAAGTATCTCCTTAACTGGTTTATGAAAAGCTAGGTAAGATAGATGAATTTAAGTACTAATATAGCAGAGTAACAGGTGAGGATTAAAATTATGTTGTGTAAGGCATTGTTTCAAGTACTGCAGTGGGTGCTGGGATCAGTATTGGTTAAAGTAGGTAGCTTCTGTCCTGTATAAATGGAAATTTACTGTCTTTCCATTTATTTATTGTAAATAGTGATACTAAATGAGCAAGACTTAGGGTTAAATGCTTTCATGAACTTGAGTAGTCCAGAGCTTGACCTCTGACTTCGATCCTTGTAGGTCACTTCCCTGTTCTGCAGTTTGTAATAGTTGTGCAAAAACTCATGTCAATCTGCAGATATTATATACTCTAAAAGATTTGTGCAACTGATAGGCCTTAACTGTTCCTTTATAGTTCACTCAGTTATTCTCAGTAATGAAGAATAACAGAAAATGAGACCTCAGGGGTTAAATGAAAGAAAGTGCTAGAAGTTCATCCTCTTGGTACAATAAACATACAAAAATGACCTTGTCTGAGAGCTTCATCTTCTCCTTGGGTTAGATGCTTGCCAAAGATTTTGATCTAATCATGTCTAATTTATAAGAAGGTGGGTGCGTTTGGGTGCTTATATCGGAGCTTCTCATTTGGTCAGCAGTATGGTCCTTGTTTTCCTCTCCTTGCTTGGAAGAACAGTCTTCTTATAGGTTTTTAGACTTTTTTTTTTTTTTTTTAACACATCTGACTTAGTATTCTGCATATGACTAAAATAATAGAATGATCTCGAATGCACTGTATGCCTCCTTATTTTGACATCTTTCAGTGGCTTCTAGATATGTGAAGCATTTTTGTTTTTGTTTAAACATTGTAAAAGCAAATATTATTGTAACTTATGAAATCTAGCAGATGAAATTGCTGGGTAACATTTATTTCAATCCCTTGTTGAATTTATCCCCAAAATATTAGTATTTTTCTCTCTTGGCAGATAGAGTGTATGGGATAAAACTTAACATTTCTTTTATTTGGGTTACCCAGTTTTATAATTTTTACCATCAGTTCTTCATCGAGTCATGTAACATTAAGAGGAAGAATGAGCTAAATTTATGATTTTCCAAGAATATTTGGATGTATTTTTAAAGGGGGTCTCATTTATAAACTTGCTTCTTTAAATCAGCAGAAATTCTCTCATTAAGTTAATATTCAGGTTAGGTTCTAATTAGTGAGAGTTTTATACCATCTTAGAAAGGTGTTCTGTGTGGTAGTATCTTTATAGGAAAATGATCTTATCAGTATTAATGTAGTTGAGGAAGGGACTAGGTGATTAGATTGGCCACTTTCTTGACCTCACTGCCTAATATATCCAAAGAGGCTAATTTGTATTTCTAGAAAATATAGGTAACCCCAAAGGATATAATATTACAGATGTATGGTAGAGACAGGTTTATGTTTTTATTTGGATGTTCAGTTGTTTTAGTATTATGCAGTCACTATTGGGCACTTACTGTCAGTTTAGCTAATGTAAATTTGCTACATGCATCTACATACACACACACACATCACACACTTGGAACACGAAACCTTTCCCAATCATGTAGTTTTGCATTGGGGTTGAACACAAATATGCTGTGCACCAGTGTAGGCGTAGGAGAGCTCGTGGAAATGGCCTGTACCTGGAGAGTGTCCTTAGGCTGCTTAGGTTGTTTATGAATGTGATTGGTTAGCTAATGTTCTTTTATTACATGTCAGTAGTTCTTAATAAAGAATGTACTCAGTGTAGCACCGTTTTTGCTAAAATTTCCTTTTAGGAGATTATTTGGAAGGTTTAATTATGTGCTCCATTACATTGGATAAAAGAGGAAATACAGTTGGGATTTTTACATCCTTAACTATAAACTAAAAGTGAATGTGCTCAAAAGCGTATTAGTTATCTGGCATTCAGGAGGAGAGTAGGGGACAAGAGAAAGGGCCCTAGTAAAGAGTTAAACCAAAGTCAAACTGGGATGGATTGTAGCTATTGGAAGCAGTACCATTTTGTACTTAGACTTCTAACAGCTTAAGCTGGTATATGCTTCTGGTTTATCTTCTCAGGGGAGTTAGGGTATAAAATAATCCTTCTGATCTAAAAAGGATGAGAGATTGAGTTGAAAAATGAGTTTTACAAATGCTTAAGGGAATTTCAGAGAATTTTAACAGTGGCCAGTGTTTTCAGCTCATGTCCGGAGAGAAAAAGCATTAAAATTAAATATTGCTTGAAGTAAAAGGGAATATATTAGTCTGCTAGGACTGCTATAACAAAATGCCACAGGCCAGATGACTTAAAAAACAGAATTTATTTATTTATTTCCCCCCCCTCCCCCCAAAGTTCTGGATGCTGGAAGTCCCAAGATCAAGGTGTTGGCAGGTTGGGTTTTTTCCTGAGGCCTCTTTTCTTGGTTTATAGATAGCTGACTTGCTGTTTCCTCTTGTGGCTTTTTCTCTGTGCTCACATCCCTGGTGTCTGTTCCTCTTATAAGGACACCAGTCCTATTGGAATAGCTCCCACCTTTATGACCTCATTTAACCTTAATTACCTCTTTAAAAGCCCTATCTCCAAAGACTGTCACACTGGGGGTTAGTGATTCAGCATAATGAATTTTGGGGAGGCACAATTCCATCCATACCAGGGAACACAAATAAAATGACAGTTAAGTGTTATTTTAGTCAAAGAGGACATGGTTGTCAGACTTCAGCATGCATCAGAATCACCTGGAAAGCTTGTTCAAACACATTGTTGGGCCCCACCCCCAGGATTTCTGATTTAATAGGTCTGGGGTGGGTCTGAGAATTTGCATTTCTAACACGCTCTTCAGGATGCTGGTGATGCTGGTCTGGGGACCATACTGTGAGACTCTCTGGTGTCTTATCTCCTGTTTGGATTGAGAGGAATTGCTGACGAAGGCCCCTGAGATAGAGGGAGCAATCTCCTTGGGGCTGGGAGTGATGAGATGGGGCTGCAGTGGGAAATAGAAGACAGTGAGAATGTTGAGGAAATATTGTCAGTTTTGCTTATCTGCTATTCAATTGATCCTCAATTCAGTGAATTAAAGAGATGGTACTTGATTGGAGGTTGAAAGCAAGTACTTCTGTTGTCTGTTATGGGAGGAAAACTGACTTCAGACCTCGTTCGTAAGGAATTCAATTCCCAGAATATATATCATCTCCTTCAAATCTTTGCTGAAGTGTCACCCTCCTGATGAGGTGTCCCCTACCTACAGAATTGTATCTGTGAATTTGGAAGACTATCCCAAGAGAAGAGGGCAGACGCTATAAGGAAACATCTGAATTAGGTAGAGTGGTGCCTGAAGCTCAAATTTAATGTTTACTTAAACAATCTTTTGTGTTAAAGTATAGGCAGTGAGTAAAATTGGGGTTATGCTTCAAAAGTTCGTTTTTGTTGATTTAGAACTTGAAACAAATTTTCCCATAGAAATGGGATTATAAACAAGTGATCAACAAAATTCGGAAATGAAGCTCAGTTGCTAGTACTACTAGCCTGAGATCTGGGAGTCCCCATGACATTAATATAGGGTAGCAAGCAAGAGAGAGGAAAGAGAGGGAGGGACACCAAGTTCCCTTCTCCCATCCAGTCTCAAATGGACCAAGGGAAGACTAAGCTTTAGAGAGTGAACACAAACTCTGTCATTAGGTTCTACAAAGTAACCAACACTTCTTTTAAAAAGTGCTCTTCTCTTGGTGTTGCAGATTTTTGCTGGATATTAAAAACAGTCCTAATTCATTTTATAGTCTTATGTGAATTACCAGTGTTTTCCTCATGCTTAAAGATTCTTGTATTTTAAGAAGTGTATAAACACGTACATATTATCGGTGTGTGTGTGCATGTTTCGTATATATGAATATATATGTATGAAATTGTGAATTCATACTGGTAGCTCCCATTCCAGTCCAGCCCACATTGTTCTTCTTTGTCTTCCCCCCATTCCATTTTTTTGTCTCTCTTTCCACAGTGAGAACTGTGGCTTTCAATATTAACACTTTGCTCAGTCCTATAGTACACATGATATAATTTGAGAACTTCTGTCTTCATGCCACTATGATAAACAGAGGTACTAAGAGAAGTTTAAGATTTGTTTATACTCCCTTCCCCCCCAGACTCTTATTTGTATTATTAGGTTCTCCCCCACCCCCTTCAATGTGACTATTTTATTCATTTGAAAATACAGTTCAGTGCTCCTTAGTTTTCCAGTTTCAGCTCTTCCCCCAACTCTTTTTGTTTCAGTTTTATATTTTGAATATGTAGAACGTTAGCATGCTTCCAAAAGTCAAAAACTACACGTAAAAAATGTATGCTCGGGGTGGGGCACTTGTGTGGCTCAGTCAGTTAAGCATCTGCCTTCGGCTCAGGTCATGATCCTGGGGTCCTGGGATCAAGCCTGGAATTTGGCTCCCTGCTCAGCGAGGAGTCTGCTTCTCCCTCTCCTTCTGCTCCTCCCCTTGCTCATGCTCTCTCTCAAATAAATAAAATCTTAAAAAATGTGTACTCAGAATTGTCCATCTCTTTTTTCTTTCAGCCCTCCCACCCCTGCTCTTTGTGCAAGTAACTAATTTTCTTGTTTCCTAGTGTATTCTTTGTTTCTTTTCACAAAAATAAAGCCTTACTATATGTTTTCTTATTTCTTCTTTCTTAATATAAAATATGGTGTATGTTTTGCACTCTGCTTTTCTCCCCTACTTGATATATCTTGCAGATCCTTCCATATTGACTTGCTGAAATCTTCCTCATTTCATTTTTTTTGAATAGCTGCATGATATTCTACTGTATGTGCTCTTCTCTATGCAACCGCTCCTCCTATGTTTGAACATTTAGGTAGTTTCCAGCATTTTGAAGTTCTAAATAATGCTACAGTGAATAGTTTTGTGCGTGTGTATTTTCCTGTTGTTAAGATACATCTTCAAAGTAAATTCCTGGAAGCGAGATTGCGGAGATGGATGGTAAATAATAGTAGTTTTACTAGCTATTAACAGATTCCCTGCCATAGGGATGTGCTGTGTTCTGGTTATTTATTACTGTTTAACAAACCCACACCAGACTTAATTGTATAGAACAGTCCTTTTATTATACTCCTAGATTCTAGATGAGAAATTTGGGCAGGGGACAGCAGGGTATTTTGGCTCTTCCCCCACTGTGTCTGGAGGTTCCACTGGGCGGGGGTGGAGGGGGGGACCTCATCACTGGGAGATAGGGACTACGATTATATGGCAGCACCTTCTTCACTCAGCCACGACCGAGATGACTGAGTTTGGGCTCAGTTCAGCCTGTCAACCAGGATGTGCACGCATGGTCTCTCAGTGCGGTTGTAGCTTCTTCAGAGAATTGGCAGTCTGGGTGCTCAGAGGGCATGTCAGGAGAGCGAGCGTTCCCAGACAGCCACAGGAGCTTCATGAACTTCTATGACCTAGCTTTGCGTCCAGTGGTGTTGCTTTGGTGGTACTCTTGGTGGAAGCAGTCCCAAAGTCTGCCCTGTTCAAGGGTAGGAACATAGACTTCACTTCTCCATGGGACTAGTGTCAAAAATTTGCAACTGCGTTTTAGAATTGCCACGTGATGTTTTGCATGCATTGCTGGTGAATTCATTGTTTCCCCAAAGCCTGACTAAATAGTATACTTTCCAGCTTTTGAATTTTTGTTAATATGTTTGGTAAGAGGTGGTATTTCAATAGAGTTTTTCATTTGCATTTCTCTTGTAAGTGACATTTCCCTGTTTTTAACGGGCTCTTTTTATATTTTTGGGAATTGTCTGTGACTTTTGCTCATTTCTATAGGAATATTTTTTTCTTCCACTTAAAACATTTCTTTTAATATATTAGGGGAAGTAGCCCTTTTTCTGTGATGTTACAGATACTTTCTCCATATTTATTACTTGTGTATTGACTTGGCTTAAGTTGTGTTATTTTGTGGTCGTATTTACAGAAAACTTTTCCTTACATTCCAGTTATGGAGGGACTCACGTTTTCTTCTAGTTTTTGTATAGTTTTATGTCCTTGAATCATTTGGAGTTTATTTTTATATGGTATTAGGGATGAACAGATACAATTTTACATTTGTCTAAATAACTGTCCAGTTGCCCCGACACAATTTATGAAACAGCTCATCTTGGCTTTCCCTCCTTGTCAAGTAATCTGAGTTTCAGTGTGCAATTAGGCCTGTTTCTGGACTTTCTGTTCTAGTCCTTTGGGCTTTTCATGTATCAGTGCCACACTCTTTTATTCATAGAGGCTTTGCAGTACATTTTAATATGTGGTAGAGCTAATCTCCCCATCATAGTTCTTCTTTTGCTGTGGCTTCCTGACTATTCTTGTGTCTTTATTTTTCCATATAAACTTTAGCATCAGTTTGTCTAGTTCCAGAGAAAATCTTGCTGTTTTTATTTGGATGGCATTACATTTACAAATTGATTTAGGGAAAACTGACATCTTGATGATACTGAGATGTCCTAATCATGAATAAGGGTTGTCTCTCCAGTTCAAGTCTACACTGCTGTCTTTCAGGAGTGTTTTTACAGGATTTTTTTAAAATGTAGATTTTGAACATTTCTTGTTTATTTGTAGGTATTTTCAATTTTTTTTTGGTTGCTATTGTAATGGGGTTTGCATCTTCTACTTGGTTATTAGTTATCTTTGTGGAGGGCATTGATTTTAACCCAAACTTACTCATTTGTTTCTTGTTCAGTTAGTTTCTTTTTTTTTTTTTTAAAGATTTTATTTATTTGAGAGAGAGCAAGTGAGAGAGCACGAGTGGGGGAGGGTAGAGGCAGAGGGAGAAGCAGGCTCCCCGCTGAGCAAGGAGACCGACATAGGGCTCTATCCCAGGATGCTGAGATCATGACATGAGCCGAGGGCAGACGCCTAGCTGACTGTGCCACCCAGGTGCCCCTTAAGTTATTTTTATTGATTCTTCGTTCCAGAGTCTAGGGTCTTCCAGATATATTATCATGTCATCTATAGAGATTGTTTTATTTTTCTTTTCCCGTTCTTTGGTTATTTTGTCTAATTTATTGGCTGATACCTTCAAAATAATGTTTAATAGTAATGGATGTGGTAGGCATTTGTTTTTGACCATATATTGAATGACTCTAGTATTTCCCCATCAATTAACTGACGTTGGGAACTATATATATAATATCATGTTAAGTATGCATTTGTTTTTACTTACTATTAGCTTTACTAATATTGGACTATTCTTGCATTCCTGGTATAAATATCATTTTATCATGGTGTATTTTTTTCCTTAATGTGGTGTTGGAGTCTGAAGAAGTCCTAAATAAAATAGTAGAATCAGGGGCGCCTGAGTGGCTCAGTTGGTCAAACATCTGACTCCTGATTTTGGCTCAGGTCATGATCTCGGGGTCGTGAGATAGAGCCCTACATTGGGCTCCAGGCTGGGCGTGGAGCCTGCTTAAGATTCTCTCGCCCTCCCTCTCATTCTGCCCTCCTCCTTATGCATGCACCCATTCTCTTTCTCAAAAAAAAAGAAAAAAATTAGAATCAGTTTTTGTAAGTGATTTTTAGTGTGCAGTCTTACTCTGTTTTTATTAGGTTTAGATATCAGTGTTATACTTGGTTTATAAGAAACTTGAAATTATTTTCTATTTTCTGAAGCAATTTATGTAGTATTGGATGCTGATCTCAAAGTTTAGTGGGATTGTTCTGTGAAACCCTCTGGACCTGGTGCTATTTTGTGCAAGGTTTTTTTTGGTAACTTTCTGTTTCTTAATGTCTGCTGTGGTCAGTCTTGGTAAGCTGTGTTTTCTTAAGAAAGTATCCATTTCATCTAGGTTTTAAGATTTACATAGAAGGCCTCAGTCTATTTTTTTGACATTTTTTCTGCACAAAGTTGTTTCCTTTCTTGTCATTTTATTTAGTGTATTTGTGCATTCTTTCTACTTCGTCAGCATGTGTAACACATACATTCTATTTTAACCATGTTCTTACCTTTGTCTTTGTTCTACAGTTAAATCTGTTGAATGCTCAGCAGTATTTCTTTTGCTTAAGCTTCTCCAGTTATCTCTTGGATGAAGTTCCATCTTCTAGTAAATTCTTTAGTAAGGGCATGTGTATAGAGTATTCCTGGGTTCTTCTACATTTAAAATTGTTTTTTTCTTTCTGTAGCCTTAATATTTGAAGGAAAGCTTGGCTCCCACATTGTTAAATTTCTTGACTATTTATTTTTTTGTGCATTGTTTTTGAAGTCTAATTTTATTACTTTTTAAAGTAATTTGATTGTTCTCCCCCTCAGAGGATTTTTCCCTTTGTCTTTAAACTTGAGTATTTTTACCAAGACATGTCTTGAAGTAAATTGATCTGGGTCAGATTTCCCAGGTATACGTTGATTGCTTTCTATAGGCAGATTTAGATTTTTATTTCTGGAAAGGTTTTTTGAGTTGTAATTTTAAATATTCTGCTCCATTGTTTCCTTAAATGACTCCAGTTATACAGTGTTGGATCTCTTGCACGTGTTACATTTCAGACACTTTTTTTTGACCCTTTTTACTCCTTCATCTCATTTTCATTCCCTTATTTTCCTTCCTTCAGTGTCTCTTGTTAGATTTTCATTCACATGCATTTTTCCTTGAACATTGTGTAATTTGTTGTTAATTTAAAAAATGTGTCTTTTTTTCCCCCTCTTACTCCTTCTCTGAGATTGATCGATTCTCATTGCATTTCTTCCTGGATTTTTGTTTCATTTCTGTTTTTATTTTCTGTGTTTTTGGTTGTAGGTAATATTTGTTTTTAATATCTCTAAATACTTGCTTGAGGTTATTAAACTCAATTTGAAGTATTGCTTTACAGTTTTATAGTATTTCATGGTTTTTTGGTGTGTGTTGTCATTTTTGTTTTGTGGAGAGAATGTTTGCCAACTAAAATGTTAGGATTTGCATTTTTTGTTTTCCTTCTCCAGTACCTTTGTATGGAATTGGTTTGATTTTTTTTTCCCCCTCCCTATTCCTAGGCATTTTGTGGGCAGGGTTCTTAGTTCGTAAATGCCTTCAAGTCAAAATAGTGAAGTTTTGTTTTTTTCTTTTTTGTTTGTTTTAATGGATGATGGCAGTAGTGAAGAAATTAGGTGGAAATTTGTGTGTCTTTTTCTCTGGTTTCTTCAGGATCCTTAGTTTTCCCTTCTTTTCCTTCCCTGCCATATGTCCATGATTCACCTCCCTTCTCTGTTTCTCTGCCTGATCCTCAGAAGCACTGCTTGCTTGAGCCTGCATTTCCAGTGGTCCCATTCATTCTCCTCCTGGGTAGCTGATGATGTTGGACTTTTTTTTTCTCTGGGTGATTTTTTTTTTTTTTTTGTGCTTCATCTGTGTCCTCTGGTCCCTTCTCTTTTCCATTGAGTCTCTTAAGCGTCTCCTCTCCTATGCATTGTAGCTATAGGTTTGCAAAGCAGTGGGAGCTCTGTTGGATTTGGTGTTTATTTCTTTACTTTGTAGGTAATTCGAAGTTTGTGGTATTCTGTCTCCTAGTAATGCTGGGGGTCATGTGTGGTTTTTATTTGCACTCTGTGATTTTTGTATTTTGAGAGAGAGATTGGTATTCCGGCTGCTACCATTATCCTCCTGACTCAGAAATTCTAGAGGAGCTTTTTAAAATTAAGATTCTTAGTCCTGGAGACTCTGATTCTCTTGGTATGGAGTGAGGCCTAGGACTCTGTATTTATTTTGAAGTTCTTTAGATTTTTTGGTTACACAGCTAGTTTTGGGAACTGCTTGCCTTAGACCACAAATCAACAAATGTGTTCTATAAAGGGTCAGATGTGAAATATTTTAGACTTTTGAGAGCATGACCAGTCTTTATGGCATATTTTTTTTTTCCTTAAACCCCTTAAACCTTTTTAAAAAAATACAATTCTTAGCATTGGGTCTTGCAAAAACAGGCTGTGGGCAATTTAGGCTAACTCCAGTTTAAGAACATCTTCAGATGCCTTTTTCTGAACTTCACTTGAAAGTTCGTGTAATGTTTACTTTTTTCTGAGAGCCTGAAACAAAGAGTTTTTTTAAATGCTGTAAGCAGCTTTGGATCTACTCAGGAGTGTAAGCCAAGATAGGGGTAGAAGTGCAAGCCTTCCCATGGAAGTAGCAATATGCAGTGGGAAGTGTCAGTGTAGGTGGTGCTGGGTAGCTGCTTCAGCAACGAGAGAACTTTATATAATCCCTGTGAAACACCTGATTTGACAAAATACTGCACTTTGGTAGATGCCTCATATATTGACCACCACAAAGTGTGTAAGTATGTGAATGCGGAGCCTTTGAAGAATATGTAAATTGCAAATGTTTTTCCAGTTACTTGAATTTTAAGACTTTATGCCAAAATTATTTTGACTTTTTGCACCGCTGATGTTGAGCTTTTCTGGCAGTGTGCAGATTCAGTTGCTTCTTAAGGCAATTCTTGATTTGTGTTAGTGAGACAGACGCAGAATAACTTCCTATTTCCCATGACCAGAGGGCATGTTCTAGGTCTTTCGGCTGTTATCATATTGTCTAAATGTATTGGAGAAGGTGCATGAAATCATACTGTATCTTTACCACTTCTGATTCCCCAGCAGTACTTTTAAACAGGCTTTACTGTTTAAGACTCCCTGAAGGAGTGAAGAGATCATTCTCAAAGGGTAAATAATATGAATAACAGCATAGAGGTGAGGAGGAGTAAGGCTTAATTAGCAGGCTCATTACTCATTGAGCCATTTCTGAATTTCAGTCACTGACAGGTTCTTTTTCCACTCACTAGAAGAAAACATGAAATGGCAGTCAAACGGCCCCTTTTTAAAAAAAATGTTTTTTTTTTAAACCTCTAGAGTCACATCATTTAATCCTTCTGTGTTCCATGAGGGGATTGATTTCCATTGTAGAATCACTTTGGTTTGAAACATGGAGTTTAAAGGGTGCCTGGGTGGCTCTGTCAGTCGTTAAGCATCTGCCTTTGGCTCAGGTCATGATCCCAGGGTCCTGGGATCGAGCCCCGCGTCAGGCTCACTGCTCAGCGGGAAGCCTGCTTCTCCCTCTCCCACTTCCGCTGCTTGTGTTCCCTCTCTCGTGCTCTTTCTCTCTGTCAAATAAATAAATAAAATCTTAAAAAACAAAAAAACAAAAAAACATGGGTTTTAAAAAAAAAAAAGCACTCCTGTTAGTCACTTTTATTTTTGGTCACAAGTCACCCTATTTACCTACATTATTCACTGATGAAGTCAGTGTTTAAAAGTCTTTCACATAAACTCTTACTTTGTGCAGGAAGGTGGGGCAGTTAGTAGGTTAGTAATTTTGCCTGATGCAGTGTTCTTGACTCCTCCACTGTTTGAGAGAGGTTATGATTTCCATTTCCTTACCTAACAAGAAAAATGGACAAAACTAGGTAACAGTTTCATTCCCTCACCCTGCACTAGGGTCCACTTTTCGAAGATGCGAGAGTAATCTCAAAACACATATCAAACCATAGCACATTGTAACTAATAATCAGACTCTTTGCCATGGCCTGCAGGGCCCTCGCTCTGTGTCTGGCCCTTTTCGACCCTCCCAGCTTATCCCCCAGGTGCACGAGCTGTGTTGGCCTTCCCTCTGTCTCTTTTGGGCGTTTCAAACTCAAGACCTTCCTGTTCCCTCCACCCCGGATGTTCTTCCCACACATTGAATTGAAGCTGTTTCTTGTCATTGTTGAGGACACTCTCAAGTACCATTTGCTATCCACACTAAAGTAGTACCCCTTCCTTGCACACTTTCTTTCAGGTGTTTATTAGAATCTCATTACTGATATGAACAGTAGTGTAAGTCCCTCACCCCACTCCACTCTCTCAGGGTTAGTTAGGGGCTAATTCAGCTGAGCTTGGAAATGTAGCTGGTGGCGTCTCTTACGTACTGCATCTCTGATCCATGGGTTGTAGAAGTACAGTTTCTTCAAGGAGGAACATTTCAGCATAAGGATGAGTACATGATAGTCTCTCTATAACTAGGAAAGTTGTTTTCTAATCAGTTACTTTTTTAAAATAAATTTTTAATGTTCAGTCTTCTGAATTAGGTATGAAGAGTTGCATTTACCTGTACTTTTTTTGATTGCCAGAAAATACGAAGATGGCTTTTGTTTTTTGTTTTTAATAGGATGATTTGTGTGCTTTCCCATAAGAGTGTCTGAATTTAGATTTCTTCAGAAATGACTTCACCCTGAAGTTTCCTTGACTGTTGACCCACACAAAGAGGGAGCTCTTCTGGTGGTTTCAGTCTTGCACTGAACCCCCAATGTCCCATGAATATATAATCAAGTGTTCTAAAACTGGCTATTTCTTCAGTATAAAAGACCTATTCAGGCAAATAATGCTTTTCCTCAGTTAGTTTCTCCAGGAAACTGAAGATCCACTGCTGCCTTCCTTACTTATTTAATGTAATGGTATCGAGGCAGGGTTAGGTTGAATTTATAGTGAACTAAAACCTTTAGGGTTTTGTTTTTGGGTTTTTTTTTAGATTTCTCTATTCTGTACTTATATATGGCTTCCCCCCCCCCCAAAACAAATCTAAGTGCAGGATCTAACATTTATACAGTTTCACCTTGTTTCCCTTTTCTGTCCCACGCATCGAACATGTGTAGCCTTCCATCTAATATAAGCTCTCCCCTAGTTGTGGCATTTGAAAATTGTGTGTCTTTTATGTTTTCATTTAGGTTTTTGATGGAAAAACAGTGAACAAGATGAACTTATAGTTTAATTGACAGTCTACTCCTGGTGAAATTATGAATAGCCACATCTGATTTTCTGATAACTGTAGAGAAGAAGAAATGAACACTGGTGAGGTTTGGTACAAGGAGAAATATGCAAGTACAAAAAGAATTAGGAACCGCTTCATGTATTTTCAAGGAAGTGTAGGTAGGATTCCTTCCAGTACAGTTTTCCTTTGAAGATAGTAGAGGAAGTACATTTGTTCTGTGGCATTTTCAGTCTTAAAATGAGTAAAGCCTAAATTGCATTATAAGCTTGGTCCTGTGTTCTTCCATTTAAGGGTATGGTGAATCAGATACTGCCATTAGTGAGTTTGGAGGAGAATATTTGAAGGACAAATTAATCTCAGTTGGAAACTCTTTCTTAAAATGTTCATTAGTGTGCTAGAAAGATTTGGGGAGGGTATAATCACTGCCTCCTACTTTCCAGCACACAATTGAAATTAAACTCCTGTGGATAAATCACTCAAAACAGCTGGGCTCTGCATAGGAGTACCTCAAAAGCTGGGCCCTGAATCCATGAAAAATGCAAGGTGTTTAATATCCTGCGGGGTCTGTATTCAGTATCATTTGGCAGTGGTAAAGAAAGCTTCTATCTGCTGGTTCTTGTATTGCCTTTCTGGCACTATTGGATATATGAAGTAGTTGTTACTATTCAAAATGGTGAAATACTTTTCAGACTAGTGCTGTGATTGGGGGTTTTGGTTTGGTGGTGGTGGTGGTGGGTGGTGGTGGTGGTTTTTGGTTTTGAGAGGGTTGCTTCTGAATATTTTTTTGATCCATAATTGATACTAGTTCCTACAGAGTTTTCTTCTAAGGGGAGATGGTGGTTTAAAACCGTAAAAAAAAAAAAAACAAAAAACTTCACTTTGTGTTCTATAATAATAATAATTAAAAATGACTACTTTGTAAATCTGGGGATTATAATTGTTTTAAAAATGTGAATTTAGAAGGGTAATTACCTTAAAAATGTGGGAACCAGAGAATTTTGTTTTATGTGAATGTGGCAACAGGTATAAAAATGAATAAGCTGCATCTGTTTGCAACTTTTATACTTCTGGTTAAGGAAAAGTGGTGTCTTAGAGAAGACTTTGTGTTCCCCAAACTTTGCGTACCACTTTGTTATTCTTTTAATGTAAATCATATCTACAAAAACAGCAACTTAGAAACACTCTTCTCACTTAAAGATTGAAGTATAATAAATGCTTATTTTTCAGATCTTTTCTAGAACATTGTAATTTTTAAATGAGTGTCCCAAGTCATATGCAGTTTTAGCTGATGCTGACACAGCCTAACAAAATAGATCACCAGTAATTCTGCCAACCATAAGTTGTATAAACCGTGTCTGTATTTCTTTTGCAGTGCTTTCTATGGTTCTGTGCATCTCAGGTGAATTCAGGAAATATATATTGTTGAGTGTAAATGGAAAACCTTTGGTTTTAGCCTTTTATTCTGTACTTTGTAGAACCTAAGAACTCCTGCAGTGGGAGAGGGGAGATTGGGGGGTTTCTTCATCCCTGCCCTTCTCTCTCTATCCCCAGTACCCACCCACAGCTTGGATTTTGTGTTTCACATGCTAGACACCCAGAAGCAATGGGTTAGCTGCCTTAGAAGTCAACACCTCTCTATTAATTAACCCCCTCTCCGCAGTGAAGAAACATTTTGGTGACAGTAAATCTCTAAGGTTGTAAAAATAATTCTTTTAGCCTATATAGGTTTAAGTGTTCTTCAGGTAACATTATTTTCTGAGAACCTTTTATCATTTGTGAGATAATTATACCTAAAAATGAGTCCTGACTAGTTAGAGTTTCTGAGGTAAAAGTAGTATCCTCCCCGGGAAGATAAATAGTAATACCTACCACTAGAATTGTAATGGAATCTGGGCACCCTAGAAGGGACTCTTTTCTTACCTGTTTGTAATATTGGTAATCAATGGTTGGATCATGTGAAATACTTTGATGATCACGAACTTGAGTTGTGGCCACTTTTCTGGAATGTAGTAAAAAGTACTTCATTGCTTCAGTTGTAAATTATCTAACAGTGGTTGGGGAGGATATCAGTTGAGTATTTGCATACTTTTCCTAGCATTATAGTTAAATAGTATTCTGTTCATTTAGGTAACATTTAAGTACCTACCTTGTGCCAGACGACACACTCTATAGGTAAAAGATGCGTGCACTTCTCAGAAGGCTCATTGTTAATATAGCAGTAGCACAAATATTCTCAAAGCTCAAAATAACATATTTAAAAGAGTGAGTTCCTAGTCATGCTGCTTTCAGAATAGAAGTATGTCATCCTTCGGAATAGAAGGGTTGGATATTTTGACTCTAAAAGAGATAAATTGGCATTTTTAGGTAATAGGATTCCCTATATACTGTTACATATATATATCCCTTAATGGTGAAAAGTGAGAGCATAAGCCTAATTGCTGAAACAAATTGAGGTTTTCTAGTCTTTTTAGAAGAATTCTTTTCTTGGTAGGTAATCTGGACATTACCTTTTCCTTTTTTTAGCCTGTTTTTATATTTTTACAACATAGTATAATGCTTTTCATATAATGAGCTTCAGTGAAAATTGATTATGATGAAAATTCCTGATCTGTTAAACATAGAATCCTTCAGAATTAAAATTCCCTGAGTATTTTAATGACAGATAATTGTGCTGAATCTTTGAGCGGGTGAACATCTCAGAGAAGTCAGGTACCATGCCTCCATGAATCTATATGCAAAAATAGGGTAGAGTGGTGAGAAGCAAACCACACTGGCTGCGTGTCAATTCCACGTTTGTCGTACAAATTACTTAATCTGCCTGACTTCAGTTTACTCAACTGAAAAATGGAAAGTAATAGTACCAATCTTATAGGACCACGTAGTAAACCAAAACACTATGGAAATATTAGTTATTACTGTTACTGTTTTCATGATAATCATTCAACTTCATGTAAAATTGATAGCACAATATTCTCAATATAGTAAACATTCAGAATTAGGTGGTTTTTCTTTTACATTTGGCAACAAGCCAAAGATGTAATACTTTGAACAGTTTTTGCTGTCAGATACACTTTCAAAGTATTTGCTTTTAATGTTACCTTGTGGCCAAAGGTTCCCTCCCGCCCTTGATCATCCTTGTCTTCCTCCAAATCCTTTATGTTCATTTTGCATTCTCTGGCCGGTTCTTGAAAGTTTCTCATGAGACATGCAGTTTTGAACCCTGTATAAGCTTAATGCCCACTTTTTTCCCCTCCTTCCTACCAGATTATGAATAACCAAAAGTTAAAAAAGAATCAAATGATGTATATTTACCACAGTTATAATTAAATAATTGTACAATTATAGTTTCATATCTATATTTCCGCCAGAAGATTGTATTCTGTGGAGAAAGGGATGATTCTGTCTTGTTCTCTGGTGTTTTGTTCTCTAGTGGCAACACCTAGATACACCTTGAATGAGGAAACAGTGCGTGACTGTTCTTTTCATGCTAATCTCAGCAAGGGATTGTAGATAAAAGTACTTGAACGATGGTCAGTAGGCTCATTGAGGAGTTACGCAATTTATAGTTAGAAAAACCCAACTTTGCTTGAATAAATGAGAAACTAGGTATAGGCTGTTACCTATTCTGTACCTCCTAGTTATATTTTGAAGCACATGGTGACCCAGCGCTAGATACAACACCCACTGTGCCACTGTTGTTACTCATGCCATAGTCATACTGTTTGCATTTCTTATGTGTGTCATTTAAAAGTTCCCAATCATTTATGCTAAGCGAAATAAGTCAGAGAAAGATAAATACCATATGATTTCATTCAGATGTGAAATTTAAGAAACAAAACAAATGAGCAAAGGGGGAAAAAAGGAGGCAAACCAAGAAATACACTCTTAATGCTAGAGAACAAACTGACAGGTACCAGAGGGGAGGGCGTGGGGGGATGGATGAAATAGGTGATGGGGATTAAGGAGCACACTTGTTGTGATGAGCACCAGGTGTTGTGTGGAAGGGTTAAATCACTATATTGTACCTCTGAAACTAATATTACACTGTATGTTAACTGGAATTTAAATAAAAACTTTAAAAAATTCCCAATCATGGCTGATAACATATAAGGTCAGTTCAGCCCTTAATCATGGAGATGGTTTTCCTTAAGCTTTGAATTAAAATTTACTGTAATAAAGAACAAATTCCAACCAACTTTTAGGGAGAAATGTTGGATGCTAATGAAAGACATGCAGGGTGTTACATTCATTCTTTTTTTCCTCATGGCAGCCTTGAGGGGTTGATAGCAACATATCTAATATTTATTTCTAGACATGATCTATAACTCTTATGTATGACAGAGTCCGCAAGTCAGTGTTCTAGAGGGAATAGAAAGGATAAATAGGATAAGATTTGGAAGGAAAAAATTTAGCTACTGATTGGATATTGGGGAGAGAGTGAGAATCAGAGGTGCTTTTGAGCTTAAGTGGTTGACACTTTGAAACAGGAAAGAATAGAGCAGTGTTTTCCTAAAGTATTCTGTGAAACACTGGTTCCAGGAGATATTAATAGGTGCTCCATGGAAAAAAAGAGTAGTTAAAAATAAGTCCAGGAAATGCTACATATAATATTTCCCTCTTGTAAATTCACAAATGTGCAAGACTGTGAGAAATCTGACTAAAGAAACCTATGTACTTGTTGACCTTTTCACATCATAGCTGTTAACATACTATAAATTAGCCTTCCCTAAGATACCAGTTTGGAAAAGGCTGGTCTAGAGGAATTTGGTGTTTGGTAATAGGAATGGAGTTTTGAGGTTTGAACTTGAGGTTAGAACTAAAAAGTAAATTACCATCAAGGTTTTGGAGATGAGAGAAAAATGAGACTTGAAATTATAGTTTCAGAGGCACATTGAGTGGAAGCAGGAGACAAAACTTGGAAAGGAAACGCTAATAACCAGTTGTAACCCTGACCCTAAGACTGTTGCATTCCATGAGGGCCTTTCAGATAAAGGCACGATTTTCAATATATCCGGTATATACAAATATCATACCAGATTCTGTATAATCCACAATAGATAATGACACAGGCAGTGTTTATGATTACAGATCTACAGTCATAACTGTGAGTGCTGATGAGATAAGCATAGCGGACCCCAGGCTTTGCTGAGACGGGTGCAGAAGCAGAAAGTGGATGGCAGAGCCAGTTAGAGCAGAAGGAATACCCAGAGAGAGAGAAAACTAGAAATTGATAGGCAGCCATAGGTGTTAAATAAGAAAGGAATAAGATCATAACAACTCTATTATACATAAGAAAAATGAGCCCAAGGAATGAGACAAGTGATTTGCTCAGGAATAAATGTTAGCACAGCAGAATGAGGATTAGAATCTGTCCCTTCCTTGTTGCCTCTTTGTACTCTAGAGATTTCAAAAAGGAAGAGACTGCTAATGATGATGTTGAGGTATCCTCCGGGAGAATGAGGATTGACTGTCCCCCAAAGGGCCCTCCCAGGATGGGGATTATATCCCTTAGTAGTTTTACCATGGCAGAGAGTCTGAGACTTTAAGACTTTGAAACCCAGTTCATCTAAACTCTAATTAAATTGATTTTTTTTTGCTCAGGCTCGTATTATCAAAGCTCATGAGATTGATATAAAAATCACAATGTCAATTTATTTAATTTACAGTAAAAGAAAACAAAACCTGCCTTGTCAAACAGACTCCCGAGTCCTGGCCAGCATATTCCGTTCCCTATGGATTTGCCACATGGGAAGCCACATTATAATTAGAAGGTTGCTTAGTGAGTATATAGGAAGCACAAGTAGGATAGTATGTTTGGAATGTTGAACGGAGTCAGGCTTTTCTTAACCTCTCACAGACCAGTTACTTCATCTGGCAGTTGGGGGCAATAAGTACATTGTTCAGAGGGTGTTGGAAAGATTAGGTAGAGTTACACTGTAAATTGCTTAGCTCAGTAGCTGGCATGGGTGTTCTACTCTGATAACTAATATCAATGTTATAATTCTTCACAGGATACAGATACTGTTGGAATTTCATTGTGGCTTAAAACACTCTCCTAAACAGTGCTTAATGAGAAAGTCCACATTTTCTTTTTCTGTTCTAATGATTGTTTTTTGCCTCTGCTTTCCTGGTTGACCAGTCCATTTCTGTGTTGTTTTGTTTTCCTCAATTAAGTTAAATTGACTTGTTCTGTCTAGCTAATATCAGATCTTGAATTCTGGGTTCCATTTTGCTCTTTTTAGGTTGTTTGATATGGATGCTCAGCTCAATCAATTATATTAGGTTGAGCCATATGAAACTGCTGATACTCTGCTGGTTTTCATCTATAAAAATAGCAGTCTCATATGGCTTAATCTAATCTACTAGTTTTAAAATTTAATTCCTCCCAGATGGTCCCAACAGTTCCTATTACGAGAGGCTAAGTCTGTTGACAGTGTATGGGCTGTACCATTATGCTCCTTTTCTGGTGATCAAGTTCTGAGAAAGTTCTGTTATTGTATATGTCTTTTGTGTAGTGTGCCATTTTTCTCTTCTCTTTACATTTAGCCCCCCCCCCCTTTTTTTTTGCTCAGGCCAGCACTGAAGGTATGAGAATGATCATTTGTACTTGATTGATAGTTTTCATAGTGTGTTTTTAAATTAAAGTTGAGATTATTTCACCAGTGTTTGCTGCTCAGTATACATTCTGTGCATGATATATGTTAGATCATAGGTAAGAACTTTAAAAACTGTTCCTAGTTTTGGTAAGGACATTGTGGATCAGTATCAGAGTTGGCAAATTCCTTTGTTGCACTGGAATTTCAATATAATGCTGATAGATCAAAGTCAGAATGCCTAACAATTGAAGAGAAATTCTTCAGTATTATATTCTTAAATAACACCCAAAGCATTTAGGAAAGAAAATAATCTGTAGGTTACTCTGACAAATTAGCTCATTTTCTCCTCTTATTTTCTGGTTCGTGTCTATTTATAGTATGTGAATTCTGCATGGTTATAATAATTGGATAGATGTGTATTTCTGTGTTTCTCCATGAATATTGTGTCACAAAGTTTGCAAGGTTGGTGTTTAATTTTCTTAATTGTTGTTATTTTTAAGTCTCTAAGAATCTTGAACAGTTAATCATCTAATTTTAATTGTAAGAAGAAAACCTTTTTCTCTCTGGGGTGTCCCTCTCCTGTTCTTTTTAAAAATAGACCAATCTAGTTTGTAGATCAGCTGTTATAAAATCCTGGATGTGTGATACAGCCCTCTTGCTTTTTAATTCTTAAATACCATTAGGTGTCATTATATATAAGGACATCACATTGAAATACTGAATTAAATGTCTTTAACAGATCTATTATGTGTCTTTTCCGTATTGGTAGGCTAACTTAAATATTGTATAATATGTGCTGAATATGACAGTTTATTGGAAACTAAGATCTGTTACTGCTAATTATAAGAGTTCTAGTTTATTGAGTGTTTACCATTAAGTTGCCAGGCACTAAGACACAGGGATGATTTTAAGATATTTCATGTATTAATTCATTTAAACCTGTAAAAAATTAAGAGGGTAAACGGTGTTATCCCCATTTTACAAATGAGGAAGCTGAAACACTGGGTAAATTGCCTGAGGTCACTCAGTAAATGCAGGAAAGTGCTGGAATGAACATCTTAGACATTATGGACCTGCTGAATAGTTACTGTTTGGTGGTGGGCCTGGCATCCTCTTGAGTGCTGGCAGAATCTCTGCTTCTCTGGAATGGACATTCTCATTTGCTGGTGCCCACATGGGCCTTACTAAAGGACCACTATCTTCAGTGCTCCAGTTTAGTTCATTTATCCTGCAGGAGTAGTTTCCAGGGCAAGGTGCTGTTTCTGTAGTGTGGTCATCAGGAGATACAGAAATGAGCAAGACCATCCTGCCCTCAGAGCTTACCAGTCGGTCAGAAGGAAAGCTATGTACACAAGTAATTGTGATAGTACATATTGATGCTTGTAGTATCTGAAAAAGACTACAGATGCAGAGAGAAATAGACTAATTTCATGTAATGGGATCAGAGTAAAGAGGGCATTTTAACTGTTCCTTGAAGGAGAAGTTCATAGAAAAGCAAAGGAAAGAGGCCAGCTTTTATTAGGGAAAATTCATTAGGGAAAATGACAATAAGAGACTGCTATTTGAAACTTGTCCAAAGAAGAAAGGAGGTAGGGAGTCTGAGAGCAGTACCACAACAAATGGATGAGAGGAAGCGTGCAGATTTGGTACAGGACTGCCATGCCGAAGCTGTCCCCACCCAAGCCTCTTCTATTGAAGACCTCTGCAGCAGGGAGATGCTCACAGACTAAATGCTGCCCGGGATCTGTCACTGTCTTGAAAGTACTCCTTCTAATCTCTTCCTCCATTCTTTCATTTTACTTTTTGAAATTGCTACAAAAGGAAATTAAACATGTTTCCCACCCCGGCCCCATTCTGCCTCAATTTAGATGTATGCTAGACAGTGAAGCCTTTCTTGAGGCCACATACCCATTTAACACTTTATCTTTTGTGTGTTCACCAAATCTTTTGTGATGCTCTCTGTAACACTTAATTGTATTTGCTTGTATATTTGTCTTTATCCCTCATTTAGTCTGTAAACTCCTTGAAGAAAGAGTCTTGGGCATAGGGCTTACTGAGACATGTTTGGGACTTCTAGGAACTCCACAGAGAAGAACAGCAGGTTTGGGAGGGACCGTGATAAGTTTAATATTGGTGGTTGAGTTTGTGCTGTAAGATACTCAGAGATGTCTGTTAACAGTTGAAAACATAGGCCTAGAGCTTGATTAAGGCCTTAGATGTAGGTCGTGATGTGGTATCAGCTGCCAAGAGGGAAGAGAGGTCTGCAGATAGATCCCTGCATGATAACCTGACTTAGGGAATAGTAGTGATTTTAAAAAGCCAAGGAGGAGCGCCTGGGGGCACCCCAATGAGACCTTTGTCTTGGGGCAGGGGACAGGTGGGGAACACAGGACAGCTGACTTAGTGGGGAGCACGGCCCCTCACCCTGCACCCATGGTTGGAAAGTGAGAGAATCTGGTTTTCACACCCATGTAGATCCCTCCCCCTAACCACATGAGGCAGGTGTGGCTCCCCACTGACCTTCACTCCAGAGTCCAGAAGGCCCATGGCACTCCATTTCATCGGAGAGAACGAGATCAAGGAACGACGACAAGAAGGAATGAAAAGAGAGGAAAGGAAACTGAGGCACAGAAAGGTTATGTAGCCCCTCCCAACCCCCCCAATCACAGCAAGTTGCAGCAAGAGGAGCCCCCGTAAGTGAGCCCAGCCCTGGACCAAGGCTCAGAAGAGACCATTGAGGACACAGCTTCTTTTTTTTTTTTTTTTAAAATAAAGATTTTATTTGTCAGAGAGAGAGAGAGCACAAACAGGGGGAGCAGCAGAGGCAGAGGGAGAAGCAGACTCCTTGCCAAACAAGGAGCCCAATGTGGGACTTGATCCCAAGACCCTGGGATCATGACCTGAGCCAAAGGCAGATGCTTAACCGACTGAGCCACCCAGGCATCCCTGAGGACACAGCTCTTAAGACAGCTGTCCACAAGCCCAGGAAGGGGGTCCTCCACCAGGAACCAAATTGCTGGCACCCTGATCTTGGACTTCACAGGCTCCAGAACTGTGAGAAATCCATTTCTGTTGCTTAAGCCACCTAGTCTGTGGTATTTTGTTCTGGCAGCAGGAACGGCCTTTTTCTTCCTTCTCAACTAATCACAGTCTCTGAGAATTTCACACCAGGTTTGGTGCAATTCTGGTCTATAATCATTCACTGGGTTTGTCTTCCATGCCAGGCTCTGTTTGGGGTGCTATCCAGAAGTAAAAAGTGCCCACTTAGTTCCCAGTTCCCGCTGGGAGGAGTCACCTCCTGGTGAGACAACAGGCAAGTTGATAATGAGGGTGTCACAGGTGGTGGGCTGGATGAACCTTCCTGGCTCATTGAGGGCCGTGTCCTCAGCCTTGTCAGATAAGACTGGTCCCAGGGAAGGAGTTCTATCTCCCAAATTGCCAGGGCTTGAGCCTCCCATAGCCTGAAACGTCAGCCTGCCATCATGGCCCCAGCTCATGGCATTGGCCTTGTGGTCAGACGTGAACCAGCAGTAGATGAGGAGATCTGGCCTGATTTTTCTGCACAGAAAAGACTAATCACTCAGCCAGCCATTAAAAAAAAAAAAAAAAAAAAAAGCCAGGGAATGTGGGCTGAGGAGATTTTCTGAGAGGCCTAGGAGAACTAAGTAAGCAACAGAAGGGACAAGAGTGAAGAGTACTAGCAAATGACACAAAGGTGTATAAGAGGATGAGGACTGAGAAGAAGCCAGAGATCAAATCACCACAGGCAGCCAGCTCAGGACTGTGAGGGTGGATACAGTTTTCCAGGGTTCAAGGTGGAAGGGTGACCAGGAAGCAGTAAGAATGGACCTTATCAAGAGGTGTGGCAAGGGGGTGAGGTGGGGAAGGATAACTTGCTTGGTTAACAGAATCCAGGAGAGGCTTATTTGGGGGAATGAGGAGGGAGGAGCCTTTTTTGTGGTAGAATGTATCTGAATATTGGTTAAGCTAAGTGAAGGAATCGTGCGATGCAAGGACAGGAGATAGGGTGTTGGAGGAGACCTCTCGTAGCCTGGATAGAGACAAGAGCTGGAGTAATTTAGGAGACTTGGAATAGAAAGAGGAACAAGCTAGGGAGACAGAGATGTATCAGTGGATCATATGTGATTGAGAAAAATAAGTTTCCAATGGAACTTAGAACTCAGTTTTAAAAATTTCAACCAGCATTACTCAGCCAGACAGTATGTCTGTTCAGGGGTAGCCAGTTAACCAAATGAGAGTAGTGGGAGGATAAAAGAGCAAGTGAGACATAAGAGCAAAACTGGAGTCCCTGACCATTGGGAACTTAGCTTTTTTAGGGAGGCAAGTATGATCAGAAGGGGTCTTGACTGCCTTTGAGCCTGGAGGTCAGAATGTGTACAGAAGGCTCTGTGTAAATGAAGAGAAATAAAGATAAGTTGTACTAGAGAAGAATCTTGAAAACAGAACAATTCTAAACGATGATGATTTTTTTTTTTTCTTTTTAAAGATTTATTTATTTGACAGACAGCGAGAGCAGGAACACAAGCAGGGGGAGTGGGAGAGGGAGAAGCAGGCCTCCCGCGGAACAGGGAGCCAGATGCGGGGCTGGATCCCAGGACCCTGGGATCATGACCTGAGCCCAAGGCAGACGCTTAACGACTGAGCCACCCAGGCCCCCCACGATGATGATTTTTAATGCGTGGCTCTACCCTTGAAGAGCAGTCACAGAGTACAAATCAAATCCTTGGAATGAAGGTCAGGAACTGTGTGAAACCAGCTTGAAGGATCATCAGCGTGATGGGATGGAGTGGTTATGGTTCAGCACATTCCTTGATCTCCATTATTCTTTGCACTTTGGTGATTTAACTCTGACATCCTCTTAAAATATAGCTTACCTTATTTTTCAACCAGAATCTTCGAATGTGTTGCAAAAGTGGGTATTGATTTAATGTGCTGTTCTTTAGTAACTACAGCTAGAAATTGGAAAAGACCATCAGCTATCAAACCATGTAAATAAAGAGAAAGAAGATAAAGAAATGGGAAAGTGTTGTCTCTCCTTATTTCTGCATTCAGTTGTTTAAATATTGGGATAAAAAAATTCTTGAAATTTACAGTTTTTAATTAAGAAAACAGAAAGCTCATGTTAAATTTACAGATAAGAGTTCTGCCTCCCTAAATATTGCCAACTTTATTTTTGTGAGCTCGTTCAGTGACATAATGAGCATCCTGTTTCCTTAAGCATTTAAGTGTGGGTTCTTGTGAACTGACAGGATAGAAGCTCTTACGGACTGAGTAGGCTGACAGAGCAGCTGGTGTGACATTCAAGTGTTCATATTGCCTTCTTGCTCCTGAACAGAAGGGGGAAAAAATACAGTGTTTTAATTTAGAAATCTCTTCCTTGACTATAGCTCACATTCTCAAAACCAGCGAAACTAGAAAATGATAGAACATTTCGTGCTCATATGTAACTGGAGATATAATATGTTCTTACATTTGGGGGTAAGCTGTACAGGATTACATAAAATTAACTTCCCTTACTTTTGAGCTTTTCAAAGGCTTACCTTTTACTAGGAAACCGTCACTGTTAGGAGGAGAGCTCTTGAAATGCCTAAATCGAACAGTAGAATAGGAGAAAACAAAGGATAGTTTATTTTGGAGGACAGTAGGAGAAGGTAGGTATGTAAATTATAGTTCTCTGTTAAATCTCTTAAAATTTAATACTTTTAGATGTTTAAAATCATTTTGCATGTTCGAAATGAAACAGTACGAGTCTCCGTATTTCTTTGAATGGAAGAAATTACTTTCAGTGTTTGTCAGTATAGTTGGTATTAAAAATCAAAGCAATTTAAAGTAACAGCTCACAGAGTATTTTTAGAGTATGGTCTGCTTTCAGTTATTCATGCAGATTGAGAATAACATAATGAGGAGTTACGAGTAATTTGCTTGTATAATTGACAGGGAACTTTGGGTGAAGATGATAATCCAACGGTTTGTTCCTTAGCCAAAGTTCAGGGCTCATTGATCCACAGAGTGTACCGTAGCATCAATTTATCTGTTGCCTGAGAAGCTATTAGAAATGTAAATACTTGAGCCCTACCCCTGATCTACTACTGAATTGAAACTCTGCAGTGGAGTCCCAGCAAATTGTGTTTTATGATTCTGATGCATGCTGAAGTTTGAGAACCACTGATCTGAAGGCTGTGGAATTAGTATATAAATGATCTTCATAATCCCATATGTGACCCAGCACTTCTCAGTTTATCCTGGTTCTGGTACATTCAGAAGGATTGTGGTTTTGGACTGTGGAAGTACAACTTTGCAGAACTGGAACAACCTTTTAAGAGATATGGATAATCATCAGGGTTTGGGATAAGATGACTCCACCTGACTTGACCACAAAGCAGAAAGGCCTAGAGTGAACTTCAAGATATCTGTGTTTGGGATCATTCACATTAAAATTTTATCACATACTCTGTTTAATTAAATACTTTGTTGGCATAAACAAATAATCTGTGCTATCAAAAGCAAGAGTAATTGTCTTACAGCCCCAGGGAGGGGGATGAATCATCAATTTATAGAATCTCTTCTGCTTTGTGCTGACACTTCTTTATAAACTAAAGGCTGTCGGGAATAGGAGCTGTGTTTCAGGCTAGGAAAAGGAAACGAGGTGATTTTATTCACACTTGCACTGAGCTAGACGGCTATAGTGTGGTTTTACCATTATTTTAATCAAATTGTGAAATTCTAAAATATGAGAGACAGAATAAAATAAACCTTGTAAATGCACATGCAAATAAATTTTAACTATTATCTATAAACTGATCTCATGCTCTCACTAAAAACATGAAAACAATTATGGTCAGGCCTGCAGTGCCACCCAGCTCCTCCCCACTGACTCCCTTGACAGTTGTTAAGAATAGGAACAAGCAGTGGAAAATAAAAACAAGCAGCCAGAGATGGTAGTGTGGTGGGAACTCAAATGGAGCATCAGAGAAATTAAGGCAGCAGAACATTTCAGGAGTGAGGGAATGGTTAGCAGTGGCAAAGGTTGTCAGGTTAGATAAGAAGGACAAAATATGTCCCTTAGATTTAGAACAAGAGGAGTCAGCGGTCACCTTGAAGACTAGTTTCAGTGCAGCCCAGGAGAAGAAGCCTGAGTGACATGGGTTCATCTTTGAGCTAAAGATGAAGTAGAAATAGCAAATTTCAGAAAGGGTGGTAGATTCAGTGTTGAGGATTTTCTTAATCCGATGACCCTAAGTGGCTAAGATCTTTATGTCTGATTTAGATCTAGTTGCTAACCTGATTTACCGTATTGATTTGGTATAACTTTAATTTAGCGTGGGTAATCCTAACAAACTATTTCTCAGGTAAATGTATCATTTACTGCAGGCTTTATGAAATATTGAAACTCAGCATTATTTTCATAGCCTCAAGGATCCAGGACCTTGGTTAAAAGTCATTGCTATGGGGCGCCTGGGTGGCTCAGTTGGTTAGGCGATTGCTCCTAAGGGTTAGTCAAGAGAAAGTCACAGCATTCAAGGACTTTCAAACCACCTTGATATGTAACATATACAAATACAACTTTCCTTTAAATCCTTCCAGACAGTATTAGTTAAAAGGTATTTAAGATTTTCAAATGAGGGCGCCTGGGTGGCTCAGTCGTTAAGCGGCTGCTTTCGGCTCAGGTCATGATCC